>NC_057814.1:242236902-242423468 GCF_018294505.1 Triticum aestivum
GTCCGGCCTCTTCGGCCGCGTGAGGCTATAAGTAGGGGGAGGTGGAGGGCGGCAGACCCTCGCACGCTCCTCCTACTCCCTTCGTCTTCTCGCCTTGCTCGTTCTTGCGACAGCGCCTCGCCGCCGCGCTCTTCCTTCGCACGCTCCTCCGCCGCCGTGCTAGCTTCCGCTATGCCTCCCCACGTAGAGCAGCTCGGCGGGGATTGGGATGGCTCCATCATTCACAACGACCACATCGACTTCCTCCGCGACACCCGGCGTCTGCCCAGCGCGGACAAAGTGGAGGTCCGCCTCGCGCCGGAGAAGGAGGTCAGGCCGGCGCCGCGGGAGGGCGAGCGGGTGGTCTACCGCTCGCACTTCCTGCGCGGCTTCGGCCTGCCAGTGAGCGCCTTCTTCCGCTCCTGGTTGGACTTCTATCAACTCCAACCGCACCACCTCACCCCCAACGCGGTGGTGCTGCTGTCGGCCTTCGTCACCCTATGCGAGGGCTATCTTGGCGTCCTCCCCACCCTCGAGCCCTGGGGGGAGTTCTTCCAGTCAAATCTGGGCACGCGCGTGAGGGGCGTGCCGGCTCAGACCGGCGCCTTCATCGCGTCGCGGAGATCAGGCGCCGACAACCCCTTCCCCGTCATCACGCTGATCCAATTGGTGAAGAAGTGGCAGAAGTCATACTTCTACGTGCGGAGCATCGCTCCCCGAGGTGACTACCTCAACCTGCCGGCTTACATAGCCGGCCCGCCGGCGGGGAGGCTGCCCCAGTGGTCCTTTCGGGCGGTGACGCTGTCGCAGGGAGGAAACGCCGCCATCGCCCCCCTGCGGGTGATGGTCCAGTCGGAGGGCCTGACGGGGCCCGACCTCCTGACCGCGTTCGTCACGCGCCGGGTCCTTCCGCTCTAGAGCCGGCCTCATCTGATCTGTCAGATGAGCGGCCAGCTCGATCCGAGCCGGATGTGTACCAAGGAGATGCCGCGGCCTGACGCCGCCGACATGGTGAACTACCTCGCCAATTTCCAGCTTTCCGATGACTGGCAATTCGGCAAGGAGCCATACAGCCGCGCCAATCCTCCGCCTACGGTACGCTCCCCTTCTCTTTTTCTCTTTCTCTCTCTCTCTCAGCTTGTCGCTGAGTTCCTCTGGGCCGACTCTAATTCAGTCGGCTCGCTCTTTTTGACAGAATCCTCTGCTTCGGCCGGCCGGCGGAGCGGACGTGGAGCGCCGCTTCGTCCCCGACCGGACCGAGCACGACCAGGAGGACCCCGACCTGGGGGCGGTCCATATGGAGGATGCCGCCGAGCCGGCTGGCAGCCAAGCCGGCGGCGAAGCAGGCGGCTCCGGGTTCACCGCTACCTTCGAGGACTGGCCGGACGAGGACGAAGCCGAAGCCGTCCCGCATCGCCAGCCGGCGTCTGGACGCGGCGCGGGCTCCTCCGGCGCGCAGCCTGCTCGGGGTAGAGGCCAGAAACGTCGTGCCACCCAAGGCATGTTCGACAGCCGGACGAAGAAGCCCAGGGGTGGGGCGGCAGCCACCAGGCGGGAAGAGGCGGCCGCGAAGGCGGCTCGTTTCCGCAAAGTGGTGAAGCAGCCGCAGACTATGTCGGTGTAAGTTCTCTCTCTCTTCGTACTGTCCTTCTTTCTTTCCTTTGATGGTTCTTGAGTCTTCGTCTTCTTTTTCAATGGTCAGGGCTCCGCTATCACTTGAGCGGGCGGACGCCGGCTCCGTCATCGAGTCGCCAGGGGGCTCTGGGATCACCACCCGCCACGTAGATCCCCGCGCCGCCCTCCTGGAGGCGACGGAAAGGAACGCGCGGGAGGCGCGGGAGGAGCAGGAAGCGCGGGAGGCGGAGGCACGGAGGGCAGCCGCCGCCCAGGCAGCTCGGGAGGAGGAAGCGGCGAAGGCGCTCGCCGAGGCCGCAGCCAAGGCCCAGGCAGAGGCCGAGGCCGAAGTGGCGGCAGGGGAGGCCTTGATGGTCACCCCCCTGCGCACCATGGCGCCCGGGGACGTGGATCCCTCGCCAGGGGGAGCTAGCGGTTCCCAGCCGGGGCTGGGAGGAAGCGGCGACGACGTCGTCATCTTGGGGGAGGCGCCGGGGCCGACTCCTCCGACTAGGACGACCCAAGGCCGCCAGCCTGAGCCTGCGCCCGCACAGTCGGCGGGGGGCGAGCCGGCCGCGGGGGCTGAGGTGGCGGTCCGGGTTCCGCCAAGCCGGCGTGCGGGGAAGGCCGCGGCTGAACCGCAGAAGGCTGCGTCGGAGCCACAGCCGGCCGTGGGCTCCAGCTCGTCGGCCCGAGACGCGGAGGCGGCCAGCGCTACCTCGGGGTGGACGCCGGGCGGAGGGTCGGCCATGGTGAACGTCGCTGCGCAAGACGTCCGGACCCGGCTGCAGAGCCAAGCCGCGGTGCTAAGGCAGTTCACCGACGAATTCCTCGCCACGCGGGCAGCCATCCGGGTTAGTATTCTCATCTTGTTCTTTTTTGAACTTGATTTCTCTCGTGGGGGCGCGTCAGCGCACCCACTGGGTGTAGTCCCCGAGTTCCGAGTCGGCTGCTGAGCAGGCGGCTTGGAACTTCTTGGAGATTTTGTTTTTGCTGCTTCTGTTCTTACGTCGATCTTCTGTCCGTCTTGCAGGACTACCACAATCTCCGAGCGGCCTCCTTCAACTCCCAGGCTCGGGAGCTGACTCAGAAGACCGCCGATCTCACGGAAAGCCGAGGTATGCGACTTGATCTTTTTCTCATGTGGGGGCGCGTCAGCGCACCCACTGGGTGTAGTCCCCGAGATTCGGGCCGACTGCTGAGCAGTCGGCTCGGATCTTCCTTGATCATTCCTTATTGTTCTTCTTTTTCTTCTATCTCTGCAGCGGCCAACGCCAGTCTGAGGGCGCAGCTGGGGGAGTCCCAGACTGCTCTTCGTGCCAAGGATGCGGAGCTCGCCGCCTTGGTGCAGGAGCGCGACCGCCTGGTCAAGAAGCTGGCCGACCAGGAGGACGGCCACAAGGCTGCGCTGAAAGCTGCGCAGGATCGCGAGGCTGCCCTTCAGGCCGAGTTTGAGACGGAGGCGGCCGGCTGGGCAGAGGTCAAGCAGACTCTGGTCTCTGGCTATGGCCAGATTGAGGACCTGGTTGACGGTAAGTCATCTACCACTTCATCCTTTCTTGCCATCCGCCATTCGACTTGTTTTTCTGATTTTGGTGTTTTTCTTTCCTTTCTTCTTCGCACAGAGTACTTCCCCGGCTATTCCACTGCCGCCAACCAGGCCGTCGAAGCCCGTCGCCAGGCGAAGAGGCAAGCCGGCTTCGAGATCTCGCCAACCGCCGGCCGTTCGCTGGAGGAGCAGCTCCTGGCGATCCAGGCTTGCATCCAGCCGGCTCACATGCTGCTCCGCCGGCTTCAGCGTGCCAGGTCGGCGGTCTTGGCCGCCCTCTGGCCCGGCCAAGTGGTCCCACGCACTCCCAGTCGGACCGCCGACTGGCTGGAGGTGGCCGTCGGCCGCTTCGAGGCTTGGAAGGCGTCAGCGGCTCGCTCCGGCGCCAGGCGGGCGCTGGAGTTCGTCAAGGCCTGGTATCCCGGCTTGAACCTGGACCAGCTGTCGACCTGGCGGCAGCAAGCCGACACGGAGCTGGAGCAGGCGCAGCCGGCCATCATTCGGCGAGCTTCGGCGATCGCCGACTACACCGACACCAACGTCTTCGCCCCCGAGGTGGACGACAATGGAGTCACCCAGCCGGAAGATTGGTTCGGGCTGGACCCGGCGCATGGCGAGGACTCGGCGGAGGAGATCGACTCCAGCGACGAGGGCGAGGAGGAGGAGGAGGAGGAGGAGGGTGAAGACGCCGAGCCGGCTGGTGGAGAAGCCGGCCAGCCTGACCGTGCCTCCAGCACTATGTCGCGTGCGAGTGCGTCTCCTGCCGCGGGAGGTGGTCAAGCCGGGACCAACTAGGCGGGCACTCCTTCAGCCGGCGAGCTGCCTTCACCGACCAGCTCGGCCTCCAAGTCGCGCCTTAGTCTTCTTTCTTTTGTTTTCCTGTCTTGTTGCTTTTGAACAATGTTTGGTTAAGTCTGCACAATTCCACGCACTGGGTGTATTGAAACTCAAGTCTGTTGCCAGCCTTTAGGCGGCTTTATGTATATAAGTTATGCAATCGGTTTTTCCTTGTACTTTCGCTTTTTGTCCTTCTGCTTTTTTCCTTTGCCACCCTCCCTTGGTTGCCGCCTCCCTAGTCAAACAGTTGCTCTGCAATCTGTAGCCGGGGAGTGCCTGGCCGATTGGGGAGGGGGAAGTACTTTTAGCTCTGCTGGACTTAAGCTAAGATTTTTAGGAAGCCGGCCAGCCGGCTGCTGTGACAGCCGGCAGGTATATATGGAAGCTGTCTTTTTGCTATATAGGTTAGTTGTTCCTTAGCCGTTTTTCGTGTGGGCGTCCTTTCTGTCTTCTCTCTTGCTAGTCGGACAGTCAGTTCTTTGAGCTGCGACTTTCAACAAGAGAGGACTTGGGAGCCGGCGCACTACTTTGCTGACTTCGGGAAGAACTTAGAATATAGCTCAAGGCGGCCAGTCCCCGGGCCGACTAGTCGGACCCGGTGCCGGACAAGAATTCAAAAATGTAATAATACATTCATGGATATGACACTCGTCATTCATAGATAAATAAAAGGCAGTCCCCGAGTACTGTTCGGGAGGCCTGTTGGTTTGTAACTTAATACAAAAAGGGGTAGCGTGATACATACTGCTTTTCAGCTGTAAAATCGTCTTAGGAGATTTGCGTTCCATGGTCGCTCCGACTCCTTGCCGGAGTCGTCTCTCTTGCGTGCTTTTGGCTTTTGCGCGTCGATCAAGTAGTAGGAGTCGTTGCCGAGTGCCTTGCTGACGACGAAGGGGCCTTCCCAAGGGGCCGAGAGCTTGTGCTGGCCGGCTGTTCGCTGGATCAGTCGGAGCACAAGGTCGCCCTCTTGGAAGGATCTTGGCTTGACCTTGCCGTTGTAGTAGCGGCGCAGGCCTTGCTGGTAGATGGCGGACCGGCTGAGGGCCAACAGCCGGCCTTCTTCCAGTAGGTCGACGCCGTCTTCTCTTGCTTCTTTGGCTTCCTCCTCCGTGTACATGGTGATCCGAGGCGAGTCGAACTCGATGTCTGTTGGGATGCCAGCCTCGGCACCGTACACAAGGAAGAATGGAGTGAAGCCGGTTGACTTGTTGGGAGTAGTTCGCAGACTCCAGAGGACAGCCGGCAGCTCTTCGAGCCAGCAGCCGGCCGATCGCTCCAGTGGTACAACCAATCGGGGACTACTGTCGGGGTAGTCGGTGCCTGCGTCGGACGCAGGCTCGTCGGAGATGCGAGTCTCGCCGAGCAGATCGGCGAGGCGGCTCGCTGCGCAGACGTCGTTGACACCTTGCAGCGCGTCGGGGCAACCACCATCGGGCGCAGCAGGCTGGCTGCGCTCGCGGGGAAAGAAGAGGGTTCCCGTCCAGAACAGGTCTCCGGACGACGGTGCACCTGGCCCCACGGTGGGCGCCAAATGTCGGGTGGTTGGTGCGACATATGCCAAGGGATGGCTTATCATTGTGGGGGCCAATAAAACGTCGCCGGTGCCTGGAAACGGGATGAGGCGAAGACATGCACGCCGGCGAATCTTACCCAGGTTCGGGGCTCTCCGAGGAGATAACACCCCTAGTCCTGCTCTGCGGGGTCTCCGCATGATCACTAGATCGATAAGGGGTTGCTACAATCGCTCCTAGAGCTGTTGGGATCAAGGGAGAAGAAGAACCGGGCTAGCCCTTGCTTCTCTCTATCTATGGTGTGTATGTGTGTGCTATGCTTGGAAGCCAAACATGCAGAGGTGCGAACCCTTTGCATGGGTGCTCCGGGGGGTTTATATAGGCCTACCCCCCGGGGGTACAATGGTAATCCGACTGGGATCTGGTCCCAGCCGTCAGTGTCTACGCTCGCCGGCTTCTCCGTCGGCTGCTGGGTCCCACTGGCTGGTGGGTCCCGCTGGCTACCGGCTACCTGGTCGACAGGCCGGCCCCACCGCCTAGGGTCTTGTCGGTGGCTGCTTACTGTAGCCGCGCCTCTGATGATGAGGGCTTTGTCGAGGTGAGCATGGCTACAGTGGGCCGCCTCGGGGGCTATCACTGTAGCCTCACCCCGTCTTGTCTCCTTAATGGGGCTCCTGCTTCGAGGAAGGGAGTGGCCGGCTTCTGGAGGCCGGCTATACTCTTGGCCGACTAGGAAGAGCCGGGCCGCCTTCACGCCTCTCTCTGACTGAAGGGGCCCGCAGTCCTTCGGCCGTACAGGAGTTGGTCGTGGATGACGTTGTAGCTGGCGTGGCTACAGTGCCGGGCCGCACGGGAGACATCCCCCTCGTACGGCCTCCTGTAGCCATGCCCGCCTCGGGCTTAGGGGGTCGTGGGCCGCACTGTGGCCATGCCCCGTCAAGTCGTCGTTATGTAAGAGTGGTTGTGATCTTGGCCGGCTTCTAGGAGTCGGCATCCTTCTTGGCCGGCTTCTCGGAGTCGGTGAGGCTGGGTCGCCTTCCGGGAGTCGGCTTTAGTGGTAGCCGGCCGGGGAAGGCGGCCCAAAGGCTTGGAGTGCTTGAAGGCCCAAAGGCCTGATAATTTTTCTGAAGAGCCAGGGGTAGTCGATTAGGCTACCCGTGGTCATTTACCCCGACAGGTAACATGGTCTTTTAGCATGTCATTTAATAACCTCTAGTCCATGTTTAGTCCCTGCAACCAAGCAGGTAGGGACTAGGGAGTTTTTAACCAAACTGGGCCTTAGATTAACAACAGCTAAAGAGTTGCACGGGACAGTGGACGCACCAGCACCATGTGCATCTACCGATGTACTGGGTGATGCACAGTCTATTGCAACAAAGAACAAACAACCAAGGAGCATATTTGTGTTGGTCCCAGTTTTGTTATCTTAAGACACCTTTCCCTATGTGAGCGCAGCAAATCTAGTCCTGCTCAAACTCTACAGCCTTGTCCCCCAAAACAAAAGATTGGTTCGTTACAGATGTGCGTACTACGTTTGTCATTGTTTTCCCTTTTCGACCAACGTAGGTGCTGGATAGTCAGTCAGTACTAGTACTTTCCCCACTTCCTTTCCTCTGTGAAACATGTCCTAGATTTATGCTATACAACTTTCCCCACTAGTTTCCCCCATTCCTGTCCTCTTTGAACCACGTCTTAGATTCATGCGATACAACTTTCCCCACTACTTTCCCCACTACTTTCCTATTTCAACCACGTCCTAGATTCATGCTATACAACTTTTCCCACTACTTTCCCCCATTCCTTTCCTCTTTGAACCACGTCCTAGATTCATGATATACAACTTTCCCCACTACTTTCCAGTTTGATCCAACACCTAGATTCGAGTGCAGAAGCAGAAAAAGCCCACATGCAGCTACAGCAATGCATGTGGAATAAGTAAATTATACCTTAAGGTTCTTCGGGTGTGGTTCGGTGGGAGACCGGAGGCCGTTCGACCCACACTATGTACGGTGGCGAAGAAGAAGGGGCCGGAGGCCCTCCCGCGCCGCCGCTGGGTGAAAGTGAACAGCTGCGCCGGTAGTGGATTCCCTCCCTCGCCGACGGCGACAGCGTTAAGCCTCCTTCCCTTCCCCGCGGACGGATCCTGCCGGCTCTTTGACCAGTAGTGAGGGGAGAGAGAGAGGCCAACGAAGTCTTGTTTAGATCTGGAGAGGGTGAGAGAGTGTGAAGAGAGCAACTACAAGCGCTGAGGCTCCAGCGTGTATATATATACTGGAGAGAGTGTGAAGAGTGCAAACCCTAGAAAACAAGCGCCGAGGCTGCAGCTTGTACGTGATGTGGTGATTATACGGTCACTATGAGATCGTATAGCTCCGTATCCATCCATTTTGACCAGTTAAAGAATCCTCCTGGCACGAATTATGCTCAAGTGTAGTTATCGAACCCGAGACCTCAAGTTTGATGAGCGAACAGGCTAACCAGTTACACAACCCTCTCGTTATGTTCAATGAGAGGAAAATAACCTTTTATACATTCCTCCATTCGTGTGACAAGCATGCCGTATTTTGTGTGTGTGTGGGAGTCATTGGGATTTAAATCATAATCGTGTCATGTGGCTTTGGTGGTAAGACTATCCACAGTGGTGCAGAAATAATGCAGCCTTAGTCACCTGACCTCTCTCCACATAGTACATTGGGTCCCACCAGTCAGAGGGTGACACAAACAAATTAATAAGAAAAATTTAAAGCGCCAGCGGTGTATCTTACCTCACACATCTCGCTACTGCTCGGGAGCACTGTCCAATTGATCCCTCTGTTCACTCACATACTATTTTAAGTGAATCCTTATTATAACATGCACACAATTTTGGGCACTTGTATTCGACCTAAGTCAGTGTGCCACTGTATCTCATACGACTCCCTCCGTCTAGGTGTAATAAGTCACGTTAGAAGGTGCAGCGGGACCAAGGTGCAAGCAGATTGGAGGAGAAGGAGAAACTTGACCGGTCATTCCTCCAATCAAAGCCCTGATTTCTGTCCCTAGACGCAACAATTAATCCAAACAACTAAGAGATGCCGTTTTAGCTACCATGCAGGGCCACGTATTAAGTCGCATGCCAGCCGACTTTGATTTCTTGACTAATCAATGCGTAGTTGCGCTCCATGTATTGGGTTTCCGGGGGAGATAACAAGGCAGAGTAAGGAGCGTTTGGTTACATTGCTTGGGCTGGTCATAGTGGTGAGTAACTTGGACTAGTAAAACATGCATATGTTACTAGTCTATGTTACTAATACGCGAAGTTTGCCGTCGGAAGCGAGCCGATCTGGCTCTCCTGAGCTAGCAAGGTTTTTCTAGCCCTCCTAAGCTAGCTGGCCCACAAAAGCTAAAATATTTTAACGGTTCCAAACGCCTAACCTTGCCCGGCTATGCTATAAGCTGTTCTTGCAAAGGATCCAAATGCTCCCTAAGTAAAAACGCTCGCTAGCAACGAGGCCAGGAGGGGATTGAGATGCGAAGTTAATGGACGACGCCTAAACATTTTGGGAATATCTGATTTCCGTAGGACGACTTAACACCTAGATGGACGGAGTACTACTCCTCAGTCCAGGTTTGATGGAATATTCGTCACCTCTTCTCTTCTTGTACGTACTCCATTTGCATCTCACTTCCTGTGGCTTCGCACTCGCATGATTTTCTTATTCTATGAACCTATGTGTGCGTGTTCGTGTGCGTGTGTGTGTTTAACAACATGTGTGTGTTAGAGAGAGCAACAGATTGACCTACTCATACAAAGAGATGGTGTGTAGTGTACGATTTTAGCCGCGAGAGTTGGTGCATCCTCTCGTTTGTGGGAGTCTGGTAGGGACAGGCGGACAGCTGCCACGCCCGCTCCTCACCAGCTTGGCCCACCCAAAGCCCCTCCATCGCCCGCGCGCGCTTCCCGCCCGAAACGGTCAGCGCCGCTCCAAAGAATCGGTGCCGCATTCATGCCCGGGTAGAGCGGACGCGACCTCTCACTGGCACCTGCGTTGAACGGAGAGGCGGATTCAGGAGTGATGGTTGCTTCGTCCGTCCAACTTAATGCTGGGTCTATGTGATTTGACAGCTCATTGGTCATTATTACTGAGGTGGTATGACTATTGGATGTCCCACGCTTTCGGCGAAAGGAGGTACTACTAGATTACAATTTTCTCCATTCTTACGGCGGAGGAGTGCAAGAGCAGTGAAACACACGTAGGCTCAGTGATTACATGGCCCACCTCACACTATCACCATATTTTCTGGACACCGTGCGACGCCTAACTCTTTACATAGTACTCCCTCCGTTCCTAAATATAAGTCTTTGTAGAGATTCCACTAGGTGGACTACATACGGAACAAAATGAATGAATCTACACTTAAAATGCATCTATATACATCCGTATGTGGTTCATGGTGAAATCTCTATGAAGAATTATATTTAGGAACGGAGGAAGTACTTGTATAGTACGTACTGTAATTTATCAGCAAGATAGTACAATGCTATGAAGCTTCCAGCTTCTGTTACATGTATCTTGCGTCCAAGGTTGCCCGTTGCAACATTTCATCAAATACAAAGGAGACTAACATGCGTGCTATTTCATCTCAATGATTGACAGATCAGAGAAAATATGTACTCCCTCCGTTCCAAAATAAGTGTCTCAACTTTATGCTACATACGGAGCAAAATGAGTGAATCTACACTCTAAAATACGTCTATATACATCAGTGTTTGGAGTATGTACTAGTACTTTATATTGAAATCTACTAAAAGGACATATATATTCCAAAAAATATGATAATCTCTCTAACCAAGGTAGTAGGGACGAGGAGTAAACGAAGGGAGTAGTAAAATTTTCTCCTCGTCCTGCGAGCCACCACGCGCGTGGGCGAGCGAGCGGGCGTAAGGCGTATAGTACTACTACTACTCATGCAGTCCCTAGCCATTGAAACAGAGACAGCTAAAAAAATGATCCATGCAGTCCCTAGCCCTTGAACCGTAAACCCTAACCAGGCTTTAATTTGCTGGCAACGTCGGCGCTTCCAAAGAAATGATGTTTGCAACCCTTTGACCATCGGATCATTTTGTGCTGTTTCACCAAAATCGAGATGAGCATCCCTGTGGCAAGGAAATTGAAGAAGCGTGATTAGAATAAGATTACTAGGACTAGTTGATGAGACATAAACTCATCACAAATACAGTATGTAGAAGCTAGTAGAGGTATGTGCGGGGCAAAGAAGTAGAGAAATATCCACATAGGGTGATGTGGGCAGCTGGAGCAGTGGTGCAAGCCGGCTGTAAAGGGAGTTGTACCTGAGGGATGTCGGGACGTAGCTCAACCTAGAGGAGGGCGGCGGGAGGAGGCAACTACCCACGTCGCGGCAGTGAGCAATGGACGAAGGCAACCTCACCGGCTTTGTGAGAGAGAATGGCGGGGACCCCTGATCGGGACGTGCCGACAGTGGGTTTTCGCTGTCAGCGACGGCGACCGCATCTACACTAAGCATCCACCCCTTCCCCTGGTGGACGTGATCCGCCGGGATGTTAGAGATGTGGCCACAGTGGTTTTGTGCGAGAGAGTGTGAAAACTGAAGAGAGCAACCCCAGCAATCAACCGTGTAGGCTCGTCCTGCCTATGTATATAGTGGAGCGATTTCCTTTTCTCTCCATATGAACCTATTTATATTGCGTACGTGCCACTGAAGAAAAAAAAACTTTATTTATAAATGACGCGGCACCTACTACTTGTTCTCCTATAAACCTTGCGCTTGGCATCTCCAAACTATTAACCTTGCGATTGGCTCTTCACCTCTTCGGGAAGTCGAGCAATAATGGTACTGCAGTATATATCGTTCTGGCTATATGAGACCGAATGAATTGCTGCACGTCCACCACGTGGCGAGGGTCGAGGGTCGAGGGAGAGTGTGTACTATTACGTCTGTTTCAATATGGACTACATACGGAGCAAAATGAGTGAATCTACACTCTAAAATACGTCTATATACATCAGTGTTGGGAGTATGTACTAGTAGTTCATATTGAAATCTACTAAAGGACATATTCCAAACAATATGATAATCTCTCTAACCAAGGTAGGGACGAGGAGTAAACGGAGGGACTACTAGTAAAAATTTCTCCTCGTCCTGCGAGCCACCGCGCGCGTGGGCGAGGGAGCAGGCGTAAGGCGTAGTAAGCAAGCTTCACCTCATCCTGCGAACCACCATGCCCGTGGGCGGGGGAGATGGCGTATCTAAGCAAGCTTCTCCTTGTTCTGCGAGTTGACGGGACACATCAAAAGTACTCCAGTGTATAGAGCTTTGCCTCTAAGGTAGGCCCAACATGGTTTGCCTCTTTTTTAACATAACGCATCAAGTCGCAATTTGTTTGTTCACCCGTGGTAGACGATCCTCCCTCCATCTAGTGGACAACCAGTACATGTGTCAAATTACCACGTGGGCTGCCTTTTCGTACAGAAATGAGCTCCACCGTGTACCCGCGCGGGGGTGGTTGGGAAAGAGACGGGAGTAGGTGCGTCGTGCGTGCACCTCTTCTCTTCGTGCACATCCCCTACCTACGTGGGTGTGTGTGAGAGATACAAACCTAGACAAATGGCTTGTGTGTTCGTGAGTGTTTTTTGTTTTGGGGGGGAGGTTGATTTCGTGAATGTTTTTGTGGGAATATGTGTCGATGACATCTCAAACAAAATTTTGCATGCAATGTGTGTGAAATGGAGGCCTATCCATATCATATATAGAGGGTCGGGCGATCCACGAGAAGAGAGGGAGGGGTCATAGATATCGATAGAGTCGAAGAGAGGATCAAGTGGGTGGGTGCGAGATTGATGAAGAGAGCCATCGAAATTGTGTGTGTGTGCAAGTCAAAGATATAGGGCGACTGACCTAGCTACCGGAACGTCAGAGGGCACAGGTCCAGTTTGTGTGTGGCAGGGAGACATGACTAGAGCGCTTGATGTATCGGTGTGTGTGTGGGGGAGGGGGTGGGGGAGGGGTAGGCAGAGGCCTAACTATAGAGGTAGAACGACTCGTATATGTGTTGAGAAGGAGAGACCCAGCTATGTCTTGAGGGAGATCAGTCGACATCCATACATAACTAAAGGACGGGAAATAGGATGGGACAGAGAGAGAGAGAGAGAGAGAGAGAGGAGAGAGAGAGGGAGGGAGAGGGGTAGAGTGCTGGATGGGTGATGAGTTGCTTCTCGAAGATGGTGGGAGAGGCCTACTAGACAAACTGTGGGTGGAACTGCAATATTATCAATAAGAGTGGGGATGTGTTTCTATGTGTGCCTGTGCGTGATAGATCTGTCGGAACACATCTGTGGATGATGAAGGGGAACCATGTGTTTGGTAAGCAAACCTAACTAGATCGGTAGATCAATTGTTGTTTGTCGGAGGAAGGGAGAGACATAACTAATGAGGTAGATCGATCGACGCGTGGGGAAAACGAGTTATAAGGACCTAGCTAGCTATATGTATAGCGGGAGATCGGTCGGTGTACGTCCATTTGTTAGAGGCAAATAAGGCCCGGCGAGACGGATAGACAGAGAGAATGGAGCTAGGAGGTGGTGCGAGAGGCCCAGCTACTAGCTAGATAGGGGGAGGAGTGTGCGGTTGTGAGATCGATGAAAAGAGGGGCGAGAGTTTACACGTGTGTGGGACCGTATGAGAGACACGAGGCAAGGACACATAAAGGAGGATATTGAAGGTGCATGCGTATGTTGTAGGCAGACATCGCTGGAGAGGTTTATCGATCGGTGTGTGTTGGAAAGGAGTTGTGGATACTGTGGGACAATGACCTAAAGAAAAAAATGAATGTGCGCGATGGATAGAATGCTGAGGGAGGGGGAGGGCGAGGAGGGCGTGTGCATACACGAGAGAAAGTTAGTGGTAGCTACAAAGGTTAGAGGATTGTGTGGGTGTAAGAGACTAACAAAGATCATAATTTGATATGAAAGTGGATTCATATATTTGAATAGGAGATCATAGTCTTTTAAACATATGCATGCATGAATATAGCGGTGATACGTGTGTTGTGGTTTTGCACATGTTATACCATAATGTGATAATGCATGGCGTTTGCAACTCACAGCTAAATGTCGAACAATCTAAACCATACTATACATCGAACAATCTCACATTTTATTTGAATTTGTGATAATGTGTGGCGTTTGCAGCTTACAACTAAATATCGAACAATCTAAACAATACTATATATCGAACATTCTCACATTTTATTTTCATTTGTGGTAATGTGTGGTGTTTGCAACTCACATCTAAATACTTGTAGGCGTAGGGGGCGGGGCACCATACATAATGTGATAAACACATTATACATATGAGACATGGTTTAGTTTGTAGCTAGATCTTGAAATGTGCTATGATTTGAAATCAACATAAAGTGGATTCAAAAAATCGAGTTCAAGTTCATATAGTACACATAGTTCATATGTAACTCAAGACTAATCATGTGGTGTGCTGTGAAGATAATACACAAACCATGGTTTAACTTGAAAATAATGACGATTGTAGATCTTATTAAAACAGAGAAACGAATTCAAATGCTTTGACTTCACAACAATCATTATTGTAGATCTTATTCAAATAGTGAAACGAATTCAAATTTAGTTCATATTGAAGTGGTAGTATATACGTTTGGAATCCATTAAAACGTTCATTTGAGTACTAGGTTGCATGCATTATACACGTAGCAAAATATTTTAATTGAACATAACATGAATTCAAAGTTTTGAATGACATTTGTAGTGCGAATTGATTTGGTACAGTACATGTTAGGCTTGTCCGGAAATTTCAACCCGAGCCTTGTTAGCCCGAAATATTTAAGATATATCTTTGTCTTGTTGTGCTCCGACAACTCCCTCCATCTCAACCCGCGCCTTGCTATTCCAAAATTACAATGCGTGCGAAAACTCCCACCTCCTGTGAAATCCCGACATGCGAAATGCCCGTGATACGCCTGAACCGAAAGAACCGCCTCAAATCGATGGGGGTACTTTCGTAACTTACCCCACATTTCGGACAAGCGCGTCCCTAAGTCATGGTTCCCCACTCCCATCCCATCCACCCACCCATTCGTACACCGAGGCCGGCAAAACCCGCGAAGCCCCACACCCTCCTCTGTCCGCCACCCAGCCGGAGCCTCTTCCCCGACGACATCGTCCACAGCAACACCTCGATGTCCCTCATCCACCGTACCGGATGAGGATCCGTCGTCGATCTGGTCCTCCCGCGGGTTCAGCCACCCCGTCCTCGACCTCCAAAGTGCTGCCCCGACATTCCCCTCATCTTTCGCACCACCTCCACTCCCACACCGCCGTCTTCACCTGCACCACCGGAAGAGCATCATCATCACCGTTTCCTCGGATGAAGCTGCGGCCTAATCGGCACCACCAAAGAGGTTGTACATTAGTCGCCGCATTTTCTTCTTGATTCGATCTCACGGTGCTACCGCCGCTCGGTCCCGAGCCGACACGGCGCGGTTCCATCAAAGATGTCATCTGCTTAGTTTAGACATGCTTTGTGTCAATGCCATCTATTTTGTTTCTTTATCGTATATGTGAATCATGCAATGCCATCTTGTTTAGCCGGGCATCATATATGTGAATTTTGCAATGCCACCCTGGTTAGCCAGTCATCTTATATGTGAATTATACCATGACATCAATTTTTTATTTCGTGTTAAATTTGTCAACAATTTTAGTACATTCAATTACTCTTCCTGTGCATCAGCCATTCGGCACGGTCATGGAAAAATCTGGAGTGGAAACAAGGTCTTCAGAGCAGACAATGCTATCTAACGAAGTGCATATCTTGCTGGTTACAGATAGCTCCTCAGAGGAGGATTCAGAGACAGATGACCAGTCCTATCCCCCCCCCCGAGGTGCATGCTCTAACTTGGCAGGGTTATGTTGCTCATATCGTGCGTATGGTATCTTGCATTGCTATGTCATTTGCTTAGTTTAGACATGATTTGTGTGAATGCCACCTGTTTAGTGTCTAATTACCATATATGTGAATTATGCAATGCCATCTTTTTGCAGGACATTATATATGTGAATTATGCAATGCTATCTTGTTGCAAGGCATTATATATGTGAATTATGCAATGCCCTGTTGTTTAGCCAAGCGTCATATATGTGAGTTTTATCATGCCGTCCTTTTTTTGTATTTCTCATTGCTTTTATCGACAATGTTTGTATATTCAACTGCTCTTCCTGTGCATCAGCCATTTGAATTGGTGATGGAGAAATCTGGAGTGAAAACAAGGTCTTCAGAGCAGACAATGCTACCTGGTGAAGCAGATATGTTGTTGGTTACACATAGCTCTTTAGAGGAGGATTCAGAGGCAGATGACCAGTCCTATTATCCCCCTGAGGTGTATGCTCAAACTTGGCAGGGTATATTACTCATATGATGCATATGTTGTATTGCAATGCTTAGTTTTTACATCATATACACAATATTGAATGCCATCTCCTTAGTTGACACATCATATATGCGATTGCCCTCTGCTCACTTCCTTAGTATATAAATCATATATTTGAATTATAACATGCCATGTGTTTACATAGACAGCATGTATCTTAATAATGGCATCCAACCCATTTTCTAAAGACATAATATAGTTATATCATATCATCCTGTTTACATAGTCATCATATTTTGAAGTATGTCATTCTATCTTGTTTAGTTAGCCATCATACATGTGAAATTGTGTCATGCTATCCTGTTTAATTAGCCCTCATATATTTGAAATTATGTCCTGCTATTCTGTTTGGTTAGACAACATAAATGTGAATTATTTCATGCCCTGTTTTCTTCCCTACTATCCCTTGCACCTGTCTATCTTACAATATATGTACATTCAATTACTTTTCTTGTTTATCAGCCATTTCAATTGGAAGGGGTGATGGCAGTATCTGTGGGAGTAAAAACACGATCTTCAGAAAAGATCATGCTACATGTCGATGGAGATAGAACCACGGTTGTACTTGCCCAAGAACCAGCCCCACCACACATAACCCAGACTCACGCAGACTGTACCCCTACCCAGTTGGACAGAGAACCAGCTACACCCCTTCTAACCCCAACCCCAGCAGATAATAACCCAGTTCCCGTTGACACAGCACCGTCTCCACCACAGAGCACCCAAACACGAGTAGTTAGTAAAGCAACTGTAGTGCCCAAAGCACGAGGACCACCACTCCGAACCCCAAGTCAACTCTTAAAGTAGAAGAAGAATTGTTCTCAGGTCAGGTTTCGTAGCTATGGTTCATACTACTTTGCTCTTGTGTCACTGTATTTACTCATACCAACTAATTGCAAATTTGAAGGATGCAATTGTGCGGACCCCGATCCTAAGTCACACCGATCTAGCATGTAACACATCATATCACTTTGCGGCCTCATGCACGGTATTCCCACGGGTGCCACCTTACCTGGCCCGGGACCGTTTGCGCCTTTTGACTCATGTATATGATAGTGTCGCTAGCATCCATATGACAGAGAACCCAGTCCGACATGACTAGCCGTAAACCTGAAGTGGCACTAACTTACAGGGATAGGCATACATGACCCAGCAACGAACGTGTCAGTCATGAGCGAGTGAATTCGGGCTGTAGCAACTGGGCTAACAGGACTCCGGGAACCCGGGCTGTAGCAGGCTACCAGGACTCCGGTAGACACCACGTGACATTTCCCCGAAGGGACAGACACAGGAACGAAGAAGGACACATGCCGGCCAGTCTAAGTGTTGCGGAGCAGTAGCAACTGGGCTAAAAGGACTCCGGTAATCCGGGCTGTAGCAGACCACCATGGCTCAGTGGAAGCACTAGACTACATTTCCCCATAAGAAAGGCTACCAAGGATAGACAACTAGGTTGTCAGATCCCACACATAGCAATACATGTCACACGTACGCATAACATGCAATTATGTGTGGTACAACATGGCATCACAACATAACTCAAACTCATATAGATAAAGGCCCAGAAGAGCCACATAGCATTTAATACAAACAGGGGTCTCATGACCCATCATTTAGAGCATAAAAGCAACGGAAGCATTACATGTTTGAGTACAGACAACTACAAAAGGAAAAAGCTGAGAAGCCTGACTATCTACAAGACCCTCCCAAGGGTACAAGATCGTAGCTGAGGTAACAAGCTAGTCGTCGAAGTCCATGCAAAACTACTACTGAGACAGAAGTCTCATCTGCAAAAGCATAAATTAAGCAACGTGAGTACAAAGGTACTCAAAAAGACTTACATCAGATCCTATCATACATGCATTAGTATCAAGGAGGCAATGTGGGGTTCAGTTGCAGCAAGCAAGCTTTGACTCAGTGGCTAACCTATTCTACCGCTACGAGTAACTTCTTTGAGGTAAGAAAGCGCACACGAGTCCACTAATCACCACATCAATACAACACTATGGATTCATTCCCGTCTCCCTACGAGAAGGCCGTCCATAGTACTCGCACTTGTCTTGAGCATTTTAGAGTAACCACTTCAAGTTGTCTATGTACCACGTAAGCATCCAAGAAGTCCATAACCGCGGACCCGGCTATTCGAATAGATCATGTTAACCCTGCAGGGGTGTACTTCTTCACACATGCTCTCACCACTTGTCGCCATGTACACGTCATGTATCTCGGCAACCTTCAAGCGGAAGCCTGGCGAGGGTGTCGGCCACGACCTAACTAACCACACAAGACTCTAGTCCAGGTTCATCTCCTATTCGGGTTCCATTCGCAAGGAGATCCGGACGGGGTTTCACTCACGGCCCCAAATGATGTGTGCAGGGTTCCCAAGCCCACCTCGCCGGATGGATCTACGCTTGGTACACCGTGCCACTTGTGCCTAGTCTGTCCCAAGGCCACCTGGCCGGGTGCCGCTTGGTAGACTACTAACACTACCTACAAACACCAGAAACTATTTGCAACTCCTGGACCGAGATCAAGTTGGTTAATAAGTCGAGAGGGGCACTTAAGCATTCCAATGCATGGTAGTAGCTAGTCATTGGACAACATACACAGAACTCGGTGCTTATGGACGGTTCCAGTGAGACAACCCACCATGTACTCCTACATGGCCTCTCACCGCTACCTTTTACCAAATCGTGTTCACACACTTAACTCTCAGCACCAGAACATATCATAACCCTCCAATTCATTCCCAATGAATCAAACCTGACACAACTCTAAGCAATAGCAGGCATGGCATGGTAGGAACACAACATGGCTCAATCAACTCCTACACATGCTAGTGGGTTTCAACTATTTACTGTGGCAATGACAGGTCATGCAGAGGAATGAGTTCAACTACCACAACATAAAGTAGCAGTTGAATCGTTGTTGTCCTAATGCAATAAAAGAGAGCAGGAGCGAGAGAGTGGGATTGTATCAGAATGAACAAGGGGGTTGCTTGCCTTATAAATCGACAGTAGAGCACTGCTCTTCAGACAGGTACTCTCGAACACTCTCCGGAGCAGGACCTATCGAGAAGAACGGTGCCGGCAATCAATACACAAACATATGCAACAAAATGATGCATGATCATTGCATGTAGATGTGAAGTGGGTTGTGCTAATGTAACCAGAAACAAGTTCAATGGAGCTCATTTGAATCAAGGATTCAAATGCAACTCCAAACTTAAGCATTTGAAATGCCCTTTATGTGTTTTCACTTATACAACATGTATAAGTTGGTTTGACATGCATGAAACAGGTACAGATGGATAGATTGAATTTTCCTGATAATTTTTCATATATAGATTGTATCAATCTGAGCTACGGTTGAATTTATATGAATTTTAGAAGTTTTGCTAATTTTTTGGAATTTTCAAAATAGAAATAATCCAGAAAATGATTAATTGCATTAGCATGACGTCATCACTACGTCAACGAGTCAACAGGGCTGACCAGAGTCAAACCTGACATGTGGGGTCCACACGTCAGTGACACAGTGTTAAACATGGGGGTTATTACTAATCTAATTAAAAGATTAGGACGCAGGGGCCCACTGTTAGTGTCAGGGTTTAGTTAAATGGTGATTAGCCTTAAGCTAATCACCTGGCAGGCCGGGCCCGCACGTCAGGCCGGCGAGGTCGTCGCGGTGGATTTTGCGCTGCAGGGCACGGGGGCGGCGGCTGAGAGCACCGGGGCGTAGCCCGTGCTCTCCCGCATCTAGTGGGGCATGTGGGAGGAGCTGGGGAGGCCGGAGCTCGCCGGAGCAGAGCTCGCGGTGGCAGCCGGAGCACGGCTCCGAGTGGGTGTAGGCTACAGGGCACACAGAGCGAGCTGAGGGGCTCTGCGGCCTCCTCGAGTTACAAGCAAGACGATGAGCTGCTCGGGAGCGAGCTACGGTGGCTGTGGCCACGGCGGCGACAAGATCGGCGGCGAGGAGCTACGGCCATGGCGGGGAACGGAGCTGGAGCATGCAAAAACGAGGGAGGAGAAGAGGGGTTCAGTAGAGGAGCTCACGGTGAGGCCGTCGGTGATCTCAGCGTGCTCGGGGACGGCTTGGAGGCGACGGGATGTCGGTAGCGATCTCCGGCGGCCGATGATGAAGACGACGGCGGTGATGGCTCCATGGTGCGTCCGGCGATGCGTGGCTTGACGGAGAGGACAAGGACGACGGTGCGGAGTTGTTGGACTTGTCGGAGAGGCGAGGCCGCGGCGGTGGGCACGGCAACAGCAAGCGGCGACGACAGGCGCGTTCGGTCCAGCGAGAGAGAGAGATCGGAGGAGGCAGGGAACAGGGGTGAGAGTGAGAGGGTGGGGCTCAGGGACGTGCGTGGCGTCCTCAGCCAACTCCAGGTGGTCGGCGGCAAGCAGGAGGTGGCGATGCACGTGTGTGCGCACCGCGGGCACACGCCCCTGTCCTCCTGGCGCGGTGGAGACGATGACTGGCGTCGGCCAGTCAGCTGGGCCGAACTGGTAAGTGGCCCAGGTAAGTCTCTCTCCCTTTTCTGTTTTCTTTTCTACTTCTGACATTTGTTTCTGATTCAGTAAAATACTAAACCAATTTATTTTCTTCTGAAATTTATTGTAGGAACTAATTGGATTATTCCAAAGCCCCACAGTAAAAATCAGAATTATTGGACATATATAATACATATAACATATATATATCCTATGCAAATATTTACTGGACTAACTCAAATGGCCAAAAATAAATACTTCTGAGCTCCCAAAGATATTGGTTGGAATTTTACCTCTGGCAAATATGTTTAGAGAAAAAGAGGAACATTTTCTTGGACCAAACTGAAGCAATTTTTATCTTGATCATTTTCAAAAAGTTTTCTGAGGCTTTCACAAATCCCCATTTCAAATTTAAATGAAATTTAAACATGATGCACACATGAAGGGCTAGCCTAGGTCATACCAGAACTAGGGATGTGACAACTCGCCCCCACTTGAAAGAATCTCGTCCCGAGATTCAGGGGTTGATGGAAAGAAGGTGCGGTACTCCAGTCGAAGACGATCTTCCCGCTCCCAAGTAGCTTCTCTCTCGGAATGATGAGACCACTGAACCTTGAGAAACTTGATTTTCTGACGTCGGGTAACACGCTCTACTTGATCAAGAATGTGAACCGGATACTCTCGATAAGTGAGGTTATCTTGGAGATCAAGCGTTTCGTGGTCCACTCCGCGGATGGGATCCGAGAAGCAATGCCTGAGTTGAGAGACGTGGAAGACATCATGAACTCTGGAAAGATGTGGGGGTAGTTCCAACTGGTAGGCAACCTCTCCTCGTTTGGCGAGAATGCGAAAAGGACCAATGTAACGAGGAGCCAACTAGCCCTTGATACCGAAACGATCGGTACCCTTTAGAGGAGTAACCCGAAGGTAAGCCTTGTCGCCAACTTCATAAGCCACTTCCTTATGATGACGGTCATACTGGCTCTTTTGACGAGATTGGGCTGTTTTCAAATTCTCATGAATGATGTTAACTTGCTCTTCTGCCTCCTGTATCATGTCTGGTCCAAAGAATTGTCTTTCACCGGTTTCTGACCAGTTCAAAGGTGTTCGACATCTTCGTCCATACAGAATCTCGAAAGGAGCTTTCTTAAGACTGGATTGGTAGCTATTGATATAAGCAAACTCGGTGAATGGAAGAGACTTCTCCCAATCCATACCGAATGAGATAACGTAAGCTCTAAGCATGTCTTCGAGAATTTGGTTGACCCGTTCCACCTGACCACTTGACTGAGGGTGGAAAGCGATACTGAAAGAAAGATGGGTCCCCATGGCAGTCTGGAAACTCTCCCAGAAATGCGAAGTGAAAAGACTACCACGGTCTGAATTGATCTCTAGTGGAACACCATGTAGTGATACTATCCGAGAAATATATAAGTTAGTGAGCTGACTAGCAGTGATACTCTCTCGAACAGGTAGGAAGTGAGCCACTTTGTAAAGACGATCAACGACTACGAAGATAGCATTATTCCCTCTCTTGGTCCTGGGAAAGCCGGTGATGAAGTCCATACCAACTTTATCCCATTTCCAGTCAGGAATAGCTAAAGGCTGAAGGGTTCCAGCAGGCCTCTGATATTCTGCCTTAACGCAACGACAAACGTCACAGTTAGCAATGAACTTAGCGATTTCTCTCTTCATCCTAGTCCACCAGAACCTCTGGCGTAGGTCCTGATACATCTTAGTACTACCGGGAAGAATCATGAGAGGAGATTCATGAGCCTCCTTAAGGATCAGTTGTCGCAGATGTTGATGAAACTGCGTTATATCGACTAGAGGAGGGAGGTGAATAGGCGATTTTTATGAATTCTCCATAGAGGAATTTGCAGGTGAGGAAATTCCTTAGCGAAGAACTACTTGCAGTCGAATAAGTACTCAAAAGTAAACATAGCAGAACACAAGCATGGTCATCATGATGAAAAGAAGACAAGCACAGAGTACAAAAAGCGTAAACACAGGATAACACAGGATAAAGACAAACAGACTGAAGAAATTGAACTGAGGAAATTGAGAAAGTCTTCAGTCAAAGTCTTCAAACACAGATATGAACAAGCGCACAACACAGTTATGAGGAAATGAAAGAGTTGAGGAAATAGAACCAGTAAGCTTGGTGAAGACAAAGATTTGGTAGAGCAGTTCCAACTGTTGTCTCAGTTGTACGTCTGGTTGGAGCGGCTAGGTATTTAAACTTGAGGACACACAGTCCTAGACACACAGTCCTCACCGTATTCTCCTTGAGCTAAGGTCACACAGACCTCGCCCAATCACTCCTGGTAAGTCTTCAGGTGACTTCCAAACCTTCACAAACTCGGTCACTCGGCGATCCACAATTCCTCTTGGATGCTCTAGACCATGACGCCTAACCGTCTGGAAGAAGCACAGTCTTCAAAGGTAACAAGCGTCGGATCCACGCAGGATCAATCTCTTCAGTGATGCTCAATCACTTGGGTTTGTAGGTGTTTGGGTTTGGGTTTTCCTCACTCGATGATTTTCGCTCAAAGTCCTCGGAGGATGGGATGCTCTCAAATGACAGTGTCAGTTTCTCTCGGAGCATCCAACTAGCTAGTGGTTGTAGGGGGCGGCTATTTATAGCCTAGGGAGCAGCCCACCATGATAAGACATAAGTGCCCTTCAATAATATGACAGTTAGGTGGGTAGATATTTTGGGATAGCTGGCACAAGGCACAACAACGGTCGGAAATTTGAGGTTCAAATTCCCCAGGGCTATCATGTTCCTCACTGTGTAGACAATCCACACTGGCGAAGTCCTAAGTCCTCAGTCAGAACAAATTCCTCCGCGACCAGAAGAACTTCGTCTCTGTCACTGAAGAAATTGACTGAACTGTATGAGATTTCCAATGGCTTCACTCAAAGGGATTGGTAGGTGTAGGATTTTGAGTTGAGCATCACTTGGAAATTTTTCCTTAGTATTTCCTCGACCCCGTTTAACAGTACGGTGTTTCCTATGACTCAAGAAAGAGAAAATGAAACTACGAAAACAACAGTCTTCACGCTTCATGTTCCTTGAATGAATACCAAGTCTTCAAGGTCACACCAATTTCTTCACTTTCAAAGTCTTCAGGAAGTCTTCAGAAATCCAAAGTCTTTAGTCGAAGAACTTTATTTTTAGGGGTCGACTTTCTCTGTAAATATCAAACTCCTCATAGACTTATAGACTTGTGTACACTCATAAACACATTAGTCCCTTAACCTATAAGTCTTCAATACAACAAAATCACTAAGGGGCACTAGATGCACTTACAGTTGATTCATGGGAACCACCAAGCGATTCTCAAAGAAAACAACACCTCGATGATCTATAGAGAAACTTCCACCAATTCGCTTCTTAATGTTTCTCTTAATGCGAATAACACCCCTATCAAACTTCTGGTCAGTAATGATCTGATCCACAAGAGTAGGTTTCGCCACCAAGGTAGAAAGGAATCTGTGAAGAGAAATGTGAAGGTTAAGCTTACAGAATTCCTCATGAAGAAGTGGTTGGCCCTGTTGCAACATAAGATTGTTGCAATAGAACTTACGACTTAGCGCATTAGCCATGACATTTCCCTTGCCTGGGGTGTAGGTAATCCCTAAGTCATAATCTGAGATCAATTCCAACCAACGTCTTTGCCTAAGGTTCAAATTTGGTTGGGTAAAGATATACTTGACATTCTGGTGATCCGTGTAAATCTCGCAACGTTTACCAAGAAGGTAATGTCGCCAAGTCTTAAGTGCAAAGACTACGGCTGCAAGCTCTAGATCATGTGTAGGATAAGTATCCTCATGTGGATGCAACTGTCGAGATGCATAGGCAATCACATGACGATCCTGCATAAGAATGCGACCTAGTCCCTGTCGTGAGGCGTTGCAGTAGATAACAAAGTCTTTAGTGAAATCCGGTGGCACAAGTATGGGAGCAGAAGTCAGGCGTCTTTTCAGTTCCTGGAAACTGTACTCACACTGTGGGGACCACTCAAACTTTTTATCTTTCTTGAGATGTTCCGTGAGGGGTTTGGCCACTTTAGAGAAGTTTTCAACAAAGTGGCGACATTAACTGGCTAGACCAAGGAAACTCCTAACTTGTTTAACTGTTTCAGGTGGAGTCTAATGAAGGATGGCCTGAACTCTCTCGGGATTGACAGCAATGCCCTTACCAGAGATCACGTGGCCCAGATAGGTCACTTCTGGCAACCAAAATCCGCACTTGGAGAACTTGGCATAAAGGCGGTGCTCTCTAAGTTTTTCTAGCACAAGTCTAACATGTTCGGCATGCTCTTCCTCGTTCTTCGAGTAAATAAGGATATCATCGAGGTAAACCACGACGAACTTATCTAAGTACTCCATGAAGATCGAGTTCATCAAGCGGGAGAATGTGGTTGGAGCATTGGTTAGACCAAAGGACATGACGGTGTACTCGTACTGGCCATAACGAGTGACAAAAGCCGTTTTAGGAATGTCCCCGTTTCTGATCTTGATTTGGTGGTAGCCTAACCTCAAATCCATCTTGGAAAAGACTGAGGATCTAGCAAGCTGATCATACAAGTCGTTGATCCTGGGGAGCGGATACTTGTTCTTTATCATGACCAAATTAACGGGACGATGATCTACAACCATCCGGTCCATACCATCCTTTTTCTTGACGAAGAGGACGGGGCAAGCCCAAGGAGAAGAACAAGGACGGATGAAACCCTTTTGCAAGGACTCATCAAGTTGTTTCTTAAGCTCGGCTAGTTCTAAGGGTGCCATCTTGTAAGGTCTCCTAGAAATTGAAGTGGTTCCTGGGATAAGATCTATGACAAACTCTACATCTCTGTCAGGTGGAATGCCTGGCAGTTCCTCTGGAAAGACATCCGGAAAGTCACGGACTACTGGGATATCTTCAAGGTCTGGGAGAGGGCTGGCATTAAGAGAATAGAGTTGGCGCTTTGCAACTCTGGTGGAGACAGTGACTATCTTGCCAGAGGGGTGTGTAAGCTGAACAAACCTGGTTAAATAATCAATCTTGGCATGACGAGCTGTCATCCAGTCCATACCCGAGATGATGTTAATATCCGAAGACTTGAGAGATATCAAGGAAGCAAGGAATACAAGTCTGTCAACATGGATTTCATTGCCATAACTTATCCTAGAAGTTTGCCATTTGGATCCAGGAGTTTGAATGAGTAGTGGGGATAGCATATCACAAAATGACATGTCGTGCAAGCAGGCATAGCTTTTGGAAATGAAGGAATGAGACTCTCCAGTATCGAACAGAACCAATGCTGGATGACAGTTGACAAGGAGTGTACCAAGAACGACATTCCACAATGATGCAGGTGATGGCTTACCATGGCCAACAGACTTCTCGGGCTGGGGTGGAGCAACACTGGTCTGAGTGCAAATACGGGCAATGTGGCCTGGCTCTCCGCACTTGTAACAAATCTTGGAGGTAGGACGTGGACCCGCATTGGCAGGCGGTCCACCAATAGGCCTGGGTGGAGCATAGAACTGAACCGGGTGAGGCGCCACATAAGATTTCCTCAGTGTTAAACCGGGTGGAAGAGCAGAGTTCGGAACCCAAATCCGGCGCTTCTGAGAACTAGAACTAGAGGAAGAACCCATATCACGGGTGTGCTTACGAGACTCCTCGTAAGTGAGCTGAGTTGTCTCTGCATTAATGGCCTTGTTCACAAGAGCCTGGAAAGTATCACAATGATGCAGGTGGAGATCACGACGCAACTTGGGGTTGAGACCCTTCCGGAACCTAGCCTGCTTCTTGGCGTCCGTGGACACCTCCTCTGTAACATAGCGGGCGAGATTCTCAAACTCTCTACTGTAAGTATAAACAGCCATCTTACTCTGGGTGAAACTACAGAACACTTCTCTCTTGCGATCGATGAGGTCTTGAGGAATGTGATGCTCGCGAAAGGCCTGAGTGAAATCTCTCCATGTAGGAATCTGACCAGCTGGAAGCATGGCCTCATAGTTCTGCCACCAAAGACTAGCAGGACCCTCTAGGTGATATGTAGCATAGGTCACCTTGTCACCTTCAGCTACGCTCGCGGAACACAGCTTGTGTGTGATACTACGGAGCCAGTCATCTGCATCGAGTGGCTCAATGGAATGATGGAAGGTGGGTGGGTTCAAACCAATGAAGTCGGTAATGGAAACCAACTCATTACGCCAATGTGTGGTGTTCTGCGCAATCCATGCCAACAAATGGTTGGTCTCACGCTTGTTCATCTCAACCTCTAACATGAACTTTGCCAACGAAGACTGATCGGGGGGATCCTCATCCCTACCATCTCCGTGGTTCAGGCTATGAGAAACAGAACTTCGGGTAACTGACGACATCCTAGGAAACGAAACCAAGGACGGGATCAGCATCAACTATAGAATGGAGAATATAGCACAAGGGAATTAGTATCTCTCGAACTGCTAGGACAATTCCAGCAGCATAACGGCAGTAAAATGCTCAAAATGAGACATCCTGCAAACAATGGGGTAGTACCATACTCAACATCATCACTCAAGGTTCTGAGATAATACTAATCAACTACACCGGAAGTACTCGAAAACTGGAGTATGACTCTGATCAACCAATCCTATGAGACTACAGAATAGTAACACGTGATCCTGATAGATAGAAGAGAAAGCCTAGTTCCTTAACCCCGTAGGAAAAATAGGATGACTCAGATCAGAAGGGCATGAGGTATAAGGAGTAAAAAGAGACTTACGTTCCCTTCCACAATCATTTCCCCTACATAACTAAAGAATTTCTAGACTCAACTTCGACCAGTTTGGCTTAGTAATCCTACAGGCAGTCAGGCTCTGATACCAAAGCTGTCGGGACCTCGATCCTAAGTCACACCGATCTAGCATGTAACACATTAAATCACTTTGCAGCCTCACGCACGGTATTCCCACGGGTGCCACCTTACCTAGCCCGGGACCGTTTGCGCCTTTTGGCTCACGTATATTATAGTGTCGCTAGCATCCATATGACAGAGAACCCGGGCTGACATGACTAGCCGTAAACCCGAAGTGGCACTAACTTACAGGGACAGGCATACATGACCCAGCAACGAACGTGTCAGTCATCAACGAGTGAATCCGGGCTGTAGCAACTGGGCTAACAGGACTCCGGGAATCCGGGCTGTAGAAGGCTACCAGGACTCCGGTAGGCACCGCATGACATTTCCCCGAAGGGACAGACACAGGAACAAAGAATGACACATCCGACCAGTCTAAGTGTTCCGGAGCAGTAGCAACTGGGCTAGCAGGACTCCCGTAATCCCGGCTGTAGCAGACCACCATGGCTTAGTGGAAGCACTAGACTACATTTCCCCATAAGAAAGGCTACCAAGGATAGACAACTAGGTTGTTAGATCCCACACATAGCAATACACGTCACACGTACGCATAACATGCAAGTATGTGTTGTACAACATGGCATCACAACATAACTAAAACTCATATAGATAAAGGCCCAGAAGAGCCACATAGCATTTAATACAAACAGGGGTCTCATGACCCATCATTCAAAGCATACAAGCAATGGAAGCATTACATGTCTGAGTATAGACAACTACAAAAGGAAAAGGGTTAGAAGCCTGACTATCTACAAGACCCTCCCAAGGGTACAAGATCGTAGCTGAGGTAACAAGCTAGTCGTCGAAGTCCATGCAGAACTACGACTGAGACAGAAGTCTCATCTGCAAAAACATAAATTAAGCAACGCGAGTACAAAGGTACTCAACAAGACTTATATCAGATCCTATCATACATGCATTAGTATCAAGGAGGCAATGTGGGGTTCAGTTGCAGCAAGCCAGCTTTGACTCAGTGGCTTACCTATTCTACGGCTACGAGTAACTTCTTTGAGGTAAGAAAGCGCACACGAGTCCACTAATCACCACATCAATACACCACTATGGATTCATTCCCGTCTCTCTATGAGAAGGCCTCCATAGTACTCACACTTGTCTTGAGCATTTTAGAGTAACCACTTCAAGTTGTCTATGTACCACGTAAGCATCCAAGAAGTCCATAACCGCGGACCCGACTATTCGATTAGATCATGATAACCCTGCAGGAGTGTACTTCTTCACACATGCTCTCGCCACTTACCGCCATGTACACGTCATGTATCTCGGCAACCTTCAAGCGGAAGCCTGGCGAGGGTGTCGGCCATGACCTAACTAACCACACAAGACTCTAGTCAAGGTTCATCGCCTATTCGGGTTCCATCCGCAAGGAGATCCGGCCGGGGTTTCACTCACGGCCCCAAACAATGTGTGCAGGGTTCCCAAGCCCACCTCGCCGGATGGATCTATCCTTGGTACACCGTGCCACTTGTGCCTAGTCTGTCCCAAGCCCGCCTGACCGGGTGGCACTTGGTAGACTACTAACACTACCTACAAACACCAGAAACTATTTGCAACTCCTGGACCGAGATCAAGTTGGTTAATAAGTCGAGAGGGGCACTTAAGCATTCCAATGCATGGTAGTAGCTAGTCATTGGACAACATACACAGAACTTGATGCTTAAGGACGGTTCCAGTGAGACAACCCACCATGTACTCCTACATGGCCTCTCACCGCTACCTTTTACCAAATCGTGTTCACACACTTAACTCTCAGCGCCAGAACATATCGTAACACTCCAATTCATTCCCAATGAATCAGACCTGACACAACTCTAAGAAATAGCAGTCATGGCATGGTAGGAACACAACATGGCTCAATCAACTCCTACACATGCTAGTGGGTTTCAACTATTTACTGTGGCAATGACAGGTCATGTAGAGGAATGGGTTCAACTACCGCAACATAAAGTAGCAGTTGAATCGTTGTTGTCCTAATGCAATAAAAGAGAGCAGGAGCGAGAGAGTGGGATTGTATCGGAATGAACAAGGGGGTTTGCTTGCCTTATAAATCGACAGTAGAGCACTGCTCTTCAGATAGGTACTCTCGAACAATCTCCGGAGCAGGACCTATCGAGAAGAACGGTGCCGGCAATCAATACACAAGCATATGCAACAAAATGATGCATGATCATGGCATGTAGATGTGAAGTGGGTTGTGCTAATGTAACCAGCAACAAGTTCAATGGAGCTCATTTGAATCAAGGATTCAAATGCAACTCCAAACTTAAGCATTTGAAATGCCCTTTATGTGTTTTCACTTATACAGCATGTATAAGTTGGTTTGACATGCATGAAACTGGTACAGATGGATAGATTGAATTTTCCTGATAATTTTTCAAATATAGATTATTTCAATCTGAGAAATGGTTAAATTTATATGAATTTTAGAAGTTTTGCTAATTTTCTGGAATTTCCAAAATAGAAATAATCCAGAAAATGACTAATTGCATTAGCATGATGTCTTCACTACGTCAGCGAGTCAACAGGGCTGACCAGAGTCAAACCTGACGTGTGGGGTCCACACGTCAGTGACACAGTGTTAAACAGGGGGGTTATTACTAACCTAATTAAAAGATTAGGGCGCAGGGGCCTACTGTCAGTGTCAGGGTTTAGTTAAATTGTGATTAGCCTTAAGCTAATCACCTGGCAGGCCGGGCCTGCACGTCAGGCCGGCGAGGTCGTCAAGGCGGAGTACGCGCTGCAGGGCACGGGGGGCAGCGGCTGAGAGCACCGGGGCGTAGCCCGTGCTCTCCTGCATCTAGTGGGGCAGGTGGGAGGAGTTGGGGAGGTCGGAGCTCGCCGGAGCGGAGCTCGCGGCGGCGGCCGGAGCATGGCTCCGAGCGGGCGCAGGCTACGGGGCACGTAGAGCGAGCTGAGGGGCTCTGCGTCCTCCTCTAGTTGCAAGGAAGACGTTGAGCTGCTCGGGAGCGAGCTGCGGTGGCTCTGGCCACGGTGGCGACATGATCGGCGGCGAGGAGCTACGGCCATGGCGGGGAACGGAGCTGGAGGAGGCAGGGAACGGGAGTGAGAGTGAGAGGGTGGGTCTTAGGGACGTGCGTGGCGTCCTTAGCCAACTCCAGGCGGTCGGCGGCAAGCAGGAGGTGGCGATGCACGTGTGTGCGCGCCGCGGGCACACACCCCTGTCCTCCTGGCGCGGTGGAGACGACGACTGGCGTCCGCCAGTCGGCTGGGCCGAACTACTGGGCCAATCTGGTAAGTGGCCCAGGTAAGTCTCTCTCCCTTTTCTGTTTTCTTTTCTATTTCTGACATTTGTTTCTGATTTAGTAAAATACTAAACCAATTTATTTTTTTCTGAAAATTATTGTAGGAACTAATTGGAATATTCCAAAGCCCCACAGTAAAAATCAGAATTATTGGACATATATAATACATGTAACATACATATATCCTATGCAAATATTTACTGGATTAACTCAAATGGCCAAAAATAAATACTTCTGAGCTCCCAAAAATATTGGTTGGAATTTTACCTCTGGCCAATATTTTTAGAGAAAAATAGGAACATTTTCTTGGGCCAAATTGAAGCAATTTTTATCTTGATCATTTTCAAAAAGTTTTCTGAGGCTTTCACAAATCCCCATTTCAAATTTAAATGAAATTTAAACATGATGCACACATGAAGGGCTAGCCTAGGTCATACCAGAACTTGGGATGTGACAACAATTGAAACTCCAATGCTGCAACAGGTATGTTTTAAACCTGTTTCTTTAACGTGCTTGCTGTTGTAACTTGCTCTATGTTGATTTCAGTTTCAATTGAATAAATAGTTATGTTCTCATGCCATGCACATTACAAGTGTTGTTATTGCTGTGTAGTTTCCCACACTTATCTTCTGTCGATGCTTCTTTTTTCTTAAATAGATATGATTCGAACTGTATCTATCTTGAGTTGGCAACATAAACTAGAATGATATAGACCATACAGTGACCATACTACATAGATATATGTTTGTTTCATGCTGTTATCTTGTCCACCTTACTACTGAACTGGTTTACGAAAATGAGTTTCATATACTACATTGTAATCATGTGATGTGTTTGTTTGTTTCTCCTTTTGAACGTGGATAAAATATTGGAGAAGAGTACCCCGTTATGCAATGGTAAAGGAAGTAATGCAGATCAGGTTCAAGATAGTGAGACATCCCTGTTGTTCTCCACGAAAGCTGATAAAAACTATATTGAAGACACTGAGACAACCCCAAAGTCCTGTCTTGAGGTAGTCTTCCAATTACTGGCTACTACTGCTAACACCAGCTCTTCGAACTCGCTGCCTGAATCAGTTCGGCTTCTTGAGTGTCAAATTCAAGTTGAAAGACATCGATCAGATGTTATGCGACAGGAAGCCGAAGGACTGAGGAAGTCCCTGCAGAATTCAGATGCATACTTTCTGGTGCAACAACAAGTGATGGAGGACTTAAGCGCCAAACAAGAGAAAGTTAATAAGCTTGCTAAGCATCTTGCCAGCATTATGGGTACCCAGGATATTGTTTCTTGAGCTCTTCTGAAGTGGTTTCAGATCTGGATTTGTTGCGTTTATATGCTGCTTTGTTCCCTATATTTGCACTTGTGGCGAACTTTGATGCCCAGTGGATGTAATATGTGTAATAGCCGTGATAGCCTAGCGTAAGTTGCTTGCTTATTTATTTCCATTGTCTTGTTTATTTGTTTTCTTGTAGTCAGTGTAGTTCTTTTTCCGCGGTTTGCTAGTGGCCGGAATAACCTATTTTTTAAAACTAGGCCACATTAACAATGGGCTACATATTTACTATAGTTAACATGGGCCTCCTACGGGCCGTATCATCAATGGGCCTTCTACGGGCTGTATGATCGGTTGGCCAAACATGGGCCAATAACAGACCACATTATGCCCATAAATGGGCTAGGGTTGAAATCATCCATTCATGGGCCGAGCATAACAGGCCGTCGTTAATAGGTTGTATTTGATGACGCTATGAAAACGGCCCAACGTATTAACGGGCCACAAACGGGCCGATTGTAACCATGGGCTGTATTTGGCCCACAAGCAGAAAATGACAGTAACGGGCCGAAAGTAAACGAATGCTGGAAATGAGCCCAAGAATAAATGGGCCCTGAGAAGGCCGAAAGATAACATGAGCTGGAAACGGCCCAACGGAATAATGGGCCGTTAATGGGTATAAAGTGATACACTGTTCATTACGGGCCAGTTTTACCACGGGCCGTTAATGGGCCGAGGGTTACTAAGGGCCTCATATGGGCCAAAAGACGCCATGGGCCATACATGGGCCAGAAGTTAAAACGGGCTGGAATTATATTGGACGGCCCAGATGACGCTACTGGGCCTAATTCGGATAGGCCATAAACGGGCCCTGGGTTAGCGGGCTGTAAATGGGCTATATGCGAACAGGCCGTTAACAGGCTTGCCGTGGGCCGGCCCGCCACCTTTTGACCAAGTCAAATGGGCTGGCCTTTTCACATGAATGGGCCTCTATTGGGCCGTGCCACGTGTCCACGTATCATAGGCACTTTGGGTCCAATGAGTGGATGAAATCTGTCAACGGTGAGCCGACACGTGTTTCCTCCAGCCAGTGATGATTTTACACGTGGAAAATCCCCATTGGTCGAGGCTGTTAACGGGTTATCGGATCCAAAACCAGACCCGATAGCTTAACGGCGTTCCGTTACGGTGGATGCCACGTGTTGGTCACCCTTGACGAAAGCACTTCTGTGACGCGCGATTTATCGTCATGGAAGTGGACACTTCCGTGATGATAATTTTGGTAATGTCATGGAACACTTCTACGACAGCACAGGTATGACTATCTTGATTCTGTCATAAATTTGTCATGGATGTACATGTATGACAGAAAATGTGATCTACTGTGACAAACACATATCATCTCGGAAGTGCATTTTTTTGTAGTGTTGAGTATTGAGATCTTCGTGTCAAAACTAGACTATTGCTTTGAACCATATAAAAGTCCAAATGTCCATGCTACAAAAGAAAAGATTATGTGATGAACATGTTAGGCAACATTCCACATCAAAAATTTTGTTTTTATCATTTACCTACTCCAGGAGGACCAGGGATTAAGCTTGGGGATGCTGATACGTCTCCAATGTATCTATAATTTTTTATTGTTCCATGATGTTATATTATCATTCTTGATGTTTTACAATCATTCTGTAGCAACTTTATATGAATTTTTGGGACTAACCTATTGACATAGTGGCCAGTGCCAGTTGCTGTTTTTTGCTTGTTTTTTACATAGCAGAAATCAATACCAAACGGAGTCCAAACGCAACGAAACTTTTTGGAGAATTTTTCAGGACAAGAAGACACCAGATGGGCCACAGAAGTACCAGAGGGGTGCCCTGAGGGGGGCACAGCCCACCTGGGCGTGCCTGGGGGCCCAGGCGCGCCCTGGTGGGTTGTGCCCACCTCGGTGGCCTCCCGCACCGCCTCTTCGCCCTGTGAATACCCAATTTCCAGAAACCCTAGTGGAGTCGACAAAACACAATTCTACCCGCCGCAAGTTCCAGAACCACGAGATCCAATCTAAACACCATCACAGAGGGGTTCACCATCCTAATTGGTTCCTCTCCGATGATGCACGAGTAGTTCATCATAGACCTACGGGTCTGTAGGAAGTAGCTAGATGGATTCCTCTCTCTCTCTCTTGATTCACAATACAATGGTCTCTTGGATATCTATTTGTTGTAACTCTTTTTGTCGATGTGTTTGTTGGGATCTGATGAACTTTGAGTTTATGATCAGATCTATATATCCATGAAAGTTGTTTGAGTTTTGATCTCGTATATGCATGATTATTTATAGCCTCATATTTCTTCTTCGAATCTTTGGTTTAGTTGGGCCAACTAGATAGATTTTTCTTGCCATGGGAAGAGGTGCTTTCTAATGGGTTCGATCGGGCCTTTCCCAGTGACAGAAGGGGCAGCAAGGCACGTATTGATCGTTGCTATTAAGGATAACAAGATGGGGTCTATTCCTACATGAATAGATCTTGTGTACATCATGTCATCATTCTTATTGCATTACTCCGTTTCTCCATGAACTTAATACACTAGATGCATGCTGGATAACGGTCGATGTGTGGAGTAATAGTAGTAGATGCAGGCAGGAGTCGATCTACTAATCCTAGACTTGATGCCTATATATTGATCATTGCCTGGATATCGTCATAATTACTTGAGATTCTATCAATTACCCAACAGTAATTTGTTTACCCACCCTGTGCTATTTCTTGAGAGAAGCCACTAGTCAAATTTACGGCCCGCGGGTCTATTCTTCATCATATTAGCTTTCTGATCTATTATTTGCCTTTGAGATCTATTTTTATTCGCATCAATTTTCAGATCTATTATTCCAAAAACCCAAAAAATACTTTGCTGCACTTTTTATTTGCATCTTTTATTTCGTGTTTATCCGAGATCTATTTAACCAATCTATCATAAATTTTATCCCGTCAACTTGACAATTTCTGGCGCCGTTACCCGAAAAGGGATGGACAACCCCTTATAAGCGTCGGGTTGCAAGTATTTGTTCTTTGTGTGCAGGTACCATTTACATAGTGTTGCTTGGTTCTCCCACTATACAGATACCTTGGTTTTGTAATTGAGGGAAATACCTACCGTAGCTTTGCTACATCATCCCTTCCTCTTTGGGGAAATATCGACGTAGTTCAAGTGACATCACTCTCACGCATCATCAGAGAGGAACCAATGAGGATGATGAACCCCTCCGTGATTGTCTTCCCCTTTAGTTGAGTGCCGGAATTGGGATCTAGATTGGATCTCGTGGTTCTGGAACTTGCGGCGGCTAGAATTGTGTTCCGTCGACTCCCTAGGGTTTCTGGAATATTTGGGAATTTATAGGGCGGAGTGGCGATGCAGGAGACCCCATAGGCCCCACAACCCACCAGGGCGCGCTTGGGCCTCCTGGCGCACCCTGGTGTCTTGTGGTCCCCACGGGCCTCCTTCTAGGTGCTTTCTTGGCCCCCAAGGCGTCTTCTGTCCAAAAAAATCTTCAAAAAGTTTTGCTGCGTTTGGACTCCGTTTGATAAGGATATTGTGTGAAGTAAAAAAGACAAGCAAAAACAGCAAGTGGCATCGAGCACTATGTCAATAGGTTAGTCCCAAAATATTATATAAAGTTTCTATAAAATTAATATAAAACATCCAAGATTGACAATATAACAGCATGGAACAAGCAAAGATTATAGATACGTTTGAGATGTATCAACATCCCCAAGCTTAATTCCTACTTGTCCTCGAGTAGGTAAATGATAAAAATATAATTTTTGATGTGGAATGCTGCCTAACATGTTCATCACATATTCTTTCTTTTGTAGCATGGACATTTGGACTTTAATATGGTTCGAAGAAATAGTCTAGTTTTGACATGAAGACTTCAATACTCAAGCATATAAACAAGCGACCATGTCTTTCAAAATATCAACGCTAAAGAAAGCTATCCCTAGCCCATCATGCTCAATCATTGATTCATTCATGAAACACACTCGCATATTAGCTACATCCAATGCTCAAGTATGATCACAGTGCTCCCGAGTTGGTGCTTTATAAGAGAAGATGGAGACTAATGGGGCTTGAACTACGTCGGTATTTCCCCAAAGAGGAAGGGATGATGCAGCCTAGCTACTGTAGGTATTTCCCTCAGTGATGAGATAAAGGTTATCGAATCAGTAGGAGAACCACACAACACTATGTAAACGGTACCTGCACACAAAGAACAAATACTTGCAACCCGACGTGTAAGACGGGTTGTCAATACCTCCCGGTAAAAAGATAGATAAATTTGTAGTAGATTGGATAAATAGATCTCGCGGAAACGCGAAATAAAATAAATAACAAAAAATTGCAGCAAGGTATTTTTGCGTTTTGGATTAATAGATCTGAAAATAAAAGCGAATAAAAATATATCTCAAAGGCAAATATGATAAGGAATAGACCTTGGGTCGTAGATTTCACTAGTGGCTTCTCTCGAGAAAAATAGCATACGGTGGGTACACAAATAAGTGTTGGGAAATTGATAGAACTTAAAATAATTATGATGATATCCAGGCAATGATCATTATATAGGCATCACGTCCAAGATTAGTAGACCGACTCCCGCCTGCATCTACTACTATTACTCCACACATCAACCGCTATCTAGCATGCATCTAGTGTATTAAGTTCATGGAGAAACGGAGTAATGCAATAAGAACGATGACATGATGTACACAAGATCTATTCATGTAGGAATAGACCCTATCTTGTTATCATTAATAGCAACGATACATACGTGCCATGTCCCCTTCTATTACTAGGATTGAGCACAGTAAGATCGAACACATCACAAAGCACCTCTCTTCCCATGGCAAGAAATATTGATCTAGTCGGCCTAACTAAACCAAAGATTCAAAGATGAAATAAGAGGCTATAATTAATCAATCATATAAGAGATCAAAACTCAAATAACTTGCATGGATAAAATAGATCTGATCATAAACTCAAAGTTCATCGGATCCCAACAAACACACCGCAAAAAGAGTTACATCAAATAGATCTCCAAGAGACCATTGTATTGAGAATCAAAAGAGAGAGAGGAAGCCATCTAGCTACTAACTACGGACCCGTATGTCTACAATGAACTACTCACGCATCATCGGAGAGGCACCAATGAGGATGATGAAGCCCTCCCTGATGGTGTCTAGATTGGATCTGTGGTTTCTGGAACTTGCGGCGGTTGGAATTGTGTTTCATCGAGTCCCCTATGGTTTTTGGATTTTCGGGGTATTTATAGAGCAAAGAGGCGGTGCGGGAGGTGGCCGAGGTGGGCAAATCCAACCAGGGTGCGCCTGGGCCCCAGGCGCCCCCAGGTGGGTTGTGCTCCCCTCGGAGCCCCCCTCTGGTACTTCCTTGGCCCAACATGTGTCTTCTGGTCCAAAAAAATCTCCAAAAAGTTTTGCTACGTTTGGACTCCGTTTGGTATTGATTTTCTGGACTGGGCACTATGTCAACTGGCACTGGGCACTATGTCAATAGGTTAGTCCCCAAAAATGATATAAAGTTTCTATAAAATGATTGTAAAACATCCAAGAATGGTAATATAACAGCATGGAACAATAAAAAATTATACATACGTTGGAGACAGATTAGCATCCCTAAGCTTAATTCCTGCTCGTCCTCGAGTAGGTGAATGATAAAAACAGAATTTTTGATGTGGAATGCTGCCTAACATGTTCAACACATATTCTTTTCTTTTGTAGCATGGACATTTGGACTTTTATACGATTCAAAGCAATATTCTAGTTTTGACATGAAGATTTCAATACTCAAGCATATCAACAAGCAACCACGTCTTTCAAAATATCAACACTAAATCAAGTTATCCCTAGCCCATTATGCTCATACATTGATCCATTCATGAAACACACCTGCATATTAGCTACACACAATGCCCAAGTACGATCATAGTGCCCCTTAGTTGGTGCTCTATAATAGAAGATGGAGACTCAATATAAAAGTTGCATAAAATAAATAGAAAGGCCCTTCGCAGAGGGAAGTAGGGATTTGCAGAGGTGCGGGAGCTCAAAGCGAAAAAGATAGAGAGAAAACATTTTGGGTGGCATCCCTTTCCTATCAACGAAAACGATCGAGTAGTTCCCAATACTTTCTGTGCTAGATATATCATAGGCATTCCCAAACAGAAAATAACGTTCATTCCTTTTTTCCAACATACTTTCACATTCCACGGCTAACCGAATCCACGGGTACCGTCCATACCAACACTTCCCAAGGAATTTATTATTTGACAACGTAAAGTAAATTCATTTTTCATTTCGGGACTGGGCATCCCTAATACCTTTGTCGTACTCTCGTGCAATGACAAGTGAATAAACACTCATCTTGAGAATAACACATCTAGCATGCAAAAAATTCAGCCACCCCTACCGTTTCATGAGTTGTATGAGCACACAAAAGAGAAGTTTATTTTGAAGATTAGAGATGGCACATACAAATTTTCTTAGAACGGCACTGAAATACCACATATAGGTAGGTATAGTGGACTCATATGGCAAAACTGGGTTTAAGGATTTTGGGTGCACAAGTAGTAATCCCACTTAGTACAATTGAAGGCTAGCAAAAGATTGAGAAGCATCCAACCAAGAAACGAATAATCTCATAAGTGAGCATTAAGCATAACTAACACCGGATAATGCACCACAAGTAGGATGTAATTTCATTGCATAACTATTGGCTTTCATGCTTGCATAGGGAATCAGAAACCTTAACACCAATATTCTTACTAAAGCACCATTACTCATCAACATGACTCACATATCGTATCATCATATGCAATACTACTACAAAGAATCAAGTTTATTTTGTCCAATGATCTCATGAAAGTTTTTATTATATCCCTCTTGAAAATCTATCACTTTGGGACTAATTTCATATGTTGCTTTTGATAGCTCAAACAAATCTATGTGAAGAACATGAGCATAAAAATTTTCTTCTCTCAAAATAATTTAAGTGAAGCATGAGAGAATTTCTTAAAAATTTTACTAAATCTCAAAAAAATCTAAGTGAAGCATGAGTGCATTTCTTCAAAAATACGAAAGCACACCGTGCTCAAAAAGATATAAGTGAAGCACTAGAGCAATTCCATGGCTCAAAAAATTTAAGTGAAGAATACACAGCAATTCTAACAAATCATAGCATAATTTTGGGTCTCTCAATAGGTGTGTTCATCAAGGATACTTGAAACACAAAAAACAAGCAAAGACTCATATAATACAAAATGCTCCAAGCAAAACTCATGATATGTGACGAATAAAAATATAGTTCCAAGTAAAATACCGATGGTCATTAGAAGAAAGAGGCGATGCCACTCGGGGGCATCCCCAAGATTAGTTGGTTGTTTCTCTTTTAGATAATAGCTTGGGATGCCATGGGGCATCCCCAAGCTTAGGCTCTTCTTACACCTTACTCCTTCATCCATCGTGATCTCACCCAAAACTTGAAAACTTCAATCACACAAAACTCAACAAAACCTTCGTGAGATCCGTTAGTATAACAAAGCAAATTACGACTCTAAGTACAGTTGAAAACCCATTCATATTTAATTTTTGCATTATATATATTGTATTCCAACTTTACCATGGCTTATACCCTCCAATACAAACCATAGATTCATCAAAATAAGCACACAACGTAAAGAAAACAGAATATGTCAAAAACAGAACAGTCTGTAGCAATCTGAAAACTTCGAATACTTCTGTAACTCCAAAAATTCTGAAAAGTTAGGACAACGTAGGAAATTTGTATATCAATCTTGTGTACAAAAATCAGGATTTTATCGAGCTTCCGTGATTTTTCAAAATTCTGTGACTGGCGCACAAAGTTTCTGTTTTTCAACAAGATCAAATCAACTGTCACCCAACATGATCCCAAAGGCTTTGCTTGGCACAGTCACTAATTAAAACATAAAAGACAATCATAACAGTAGCATAATTGTGCAAACACTCAAGAACATAAAGAAAAAGGTAAAAATAAATGTTATTCATTGGGTTGCCTCCCAACAAGCGCTATCGTTTTACGCCCCTAGCTAGGAGTAATGCAAAGGTCTAAGTATTGTCATCTATAGTTTCCAACTCCTCAATCAAACACTTAAAATTCTTCAAAGATTTAGTATACAAATTTTCAATAACAATACTCCTAGGTACAACTTTGAAAAATTCATTCTTGCAAATAGGGTCTTTTATCACTTCAACGAAATCTGGGTGGATACTAATCATCTTAAGATCTTCTTTGTTACTATTAGAAGTTGCACCCTTGTTTTTAGTGACTTGAGTAATCTTGCCAATTTTTACTGGAGTTTTTTCAATAGTTTTAGCGGAAGAAAGAGTCGTGCTTAGATTACTAAAGATTTCTTCCAACTTATCAATTCTAGCAGGGCTCTCCTCTATTCTTTCATTGAAAGCGGGTTCTTTTTCTTTTAGTACCTTAAGAGCATCTCCCACTTTTGACCCAATTCTATTAGCAAGATTATGCATCCTTTCATCCAATTTTTTAATGTTTTCTTTCGTGAGCATTTTCTTTTCAATAGCTTCTAGCTTTCCATAACATGTTCATGAGTTAAAGTTGTTTCATTAATCATGAGAGGTGGTGAACCCACTAGATTTCCCATAGCATTAAAAGCATCTAGAGAAGGACACATTAAGAAATTCCCACCGGTAATCGTATCAAGGAGGAAGCTACACGAAGTAGTGATGCTCACATAAAAACAGCGAAGAAGAACAACGGTAGATTGCTTACGAATAGATCTATTATGAGCATTGCAAATCCTATACCAAGCATCTTTTAAATTCTCCCCTCCCCTTTGTTTAAAGTTAAGAACCTCATTCTCGGGGGTGCACGCAATAGAGGAAGTACTATCCATAACGACAAAAAGTGACAAACAAAATTGCACACAAAAACAGATCTGGCGAGAAAATGGCGAACGAAAAAGAGGACGAATAAAATGACAAATAACGAGAGGCAAATTTCAAATAAAGTAAATTGCAAGGAGATGAGATTTGTGATTAGGAACCTGATAGATGTTGATGATGTCTCCCCGGCAACGGTGCTAGAAATTCCTTTTGATGCGGCTTGAACTACGTCGGTATTTCCCAAAAGAGGAAGGGATGATGCAGCACAGTGATACGTCTCCAATGTATCTATAATTTCTGCTTGTTCCATGCTATTATATTATCTGTTTTGGATGTTTTATATGCATTAATATTCTATTTTATGTTATTTATGGGACTAACCTATTAACCTAGAGCCCAGTGCCAGTTTCTGTTTTTCCTTGTTTTAGAGTTTCGCAGAAAAGGAATACCAAACGGAGTCCAAACGGAATGAAACTTTTGCGATGATTTTTCTTGGACCAGAAGACATCCAGAGGACTTGGAGTACACGTCAGGGATGCCACGAGTCGGCCACAAGGTGTGAGGGCGCGCCCCCACCCTTGTGGGCCCCTCGTGACTCCACCGACCTATTTCTTCCACCTATATATTCTCAAATATTCCAAAACCTACGGGGGGAGCCACAAAAACACTTTTCCACCACCGCAACATTCTGTACCCGTGAGATCCCATCTAGGGGGCTTTTCCGGCAACCTGCCGAAGGGGGATTCGATCACAGAGGGCTTCTACATCAACACCATTGCCTCCTCGATGAAGCGTGAGTAGTTTACCTCAGACCTACAGGTCCATAGCTAGTAGCTAGATGGCTTCTTCTCTCTCTTTGATTCTCAATACCATCTTCTCCTTGATGTTTTTGGAGATCTATCTGATGTAATACTCTTTTGCGGCGTCTTTGCTGAGATCCGATGAATTCTGGATTTATGATCAGCTTATCTATGAATATTATTTGAATCTCTTATAAATTCTTATATGCATGAATTGATATCTTTGCAAGTCTCTTCGAACTATCGATTTGGTTTGGCCAACTAGATTGTTTTTTCTTGCAATCGGAGAAGTGCTTAGCTTTGGGTTCAATCTTGCGGTGCTCGATCCCAGTGACAGAAGGGGAACCGACACGTATTATATTGTTGCCATTGAGGATAGAAAGATGGGGTTTTCATCATATTGCTTGAGTTTATCCTGCTACATCATGTCATCTTACTTAATGTGTTACTCTGTTCTATGAACTTAATACTCTAGATGCAGGCAGGAGTCGGTCGATGTGTGGAGGAATAGTAGTAGATGCAGGCAGGAGTCGGTCTACCTGATACGGACGTGATGCATATATTCATGATCATTGCCTTATATATTTTCATAACTTTGCGCTTTTCTATCTATTGCTCGGCAATAATTTGTTCACCCACTGTAATATTTTCTATCTTGAGAGAAGCGTATGGTGAGACCCATGGCCCCCGGGGTCTATTTTCCATCATATAAGTTTCCGATCTACAATTTTAGTTTCCTAATTACTTTCTTTGCAATCTTTTACTTTCCGTTCCATAAACCAAAAATACCAAAAATATTACTTTAACTTTTATCCATCTCTATCAGATCTCACTTTGCAAATAACCGTGAAGGGAATGACAACCCCTTATCATGTTGGGTGCAAGTTGGTGTTTGTTTGTGCAGGTATTCGGTGACTTGCGCGTTATCTCCTACTGGATTGATACATTGGTTCTCAAAACTGAGGGAAATACTTACTCTACTTTTCTGCATCATCCTTTCCTCTTCAAGAAAAAAACCAACGCAAGCTCAAGAAGTAGCCGGAAGAATTTCTGGCGCCGTTGCCGGGGAGATCTACGCCAAGCCAAGACATACCAAGTACCCATCATAAACTCTCATCTCTCGCGTTACATTATTTGCCATTCGCCTCTCGTTTTCCTCTCCCCCACTTCTAAAACGATTTCCAAAAGATTTGCCTTTTCTTCGCCCCTCTTCTGTTCGTCTTTTCATTTGCCCTTATGCCTTACTTTGTTTGTTTGCTCATTTGCTTGGTATAATTGTGTGTTTATTACAAATCAGAAACCAAAAAATTTATGGATCCTCATCCACTTGCTAATCTTTTTAAGAGATCTAATTATGATGAACCAATGGCTAGTGAGTTGAGTGCACTAGATTATCTTCATGAAGTTTTGGTTGAAATTCGTGAATATGAAAATTGTGATGAAGTGCTAAAAGAAGAAATTTATGAAGTAATTCACAATAACTCCTAGAGTGAAAAGCATGATTGCAATGATTTTATTATAAATTCTATTAATGTCAATTGTGTTAATGGTTTGCAAAACCCTAAGCTTGGGGATGCTAGTTTTGCTATGTCGACTACTTGTTGCAATGATCATGATTGGGGTGATTCTACTGATAATCTTGAAAATTTATTTAAGCTCCATGATGAATATGAGTTTGATAATAATGTTTGGAATAATATTGAAAGTGGTTTTGGAAGAGTGTCAACTTTAGATCCCACATAATTGGAGAATGTTCAATCTTACGACTTTTTTGATAAAAGTGGGTTTGGAGAGGTCATGACTTTAGTTAATGTTAATCCCACTATTTTCGAAGAGTGTCAACTTCGTATGCACGTGGATCGTGTTGAGAAATATGTTATGTGATAGCTATTTTGTTGAATTTTCTTATGATCCTACATGTAATTATTACGAGAGAGGAAAATATGGTTGTAGAAATTTTCATGTTACCAAATTACCTCTCTTCATGTTGAGATTGCTATCATCTCTTTCTTCGTCCTTGCATATGTTAGTTTTTGCTTGCCTTGATAATTTGTTTGCTTATAAAATACCTATGCATAGGAAGTATGTTAGACTTAAGTGTGTTTTTCACATGTTTCATGATGCTCTCTTTGTGCTTCACTTATTGTCTTTCATGCGAGCATCATTGAAATCTCAATGCCTAGCTAAAAGGCCTTAAAGAAAAGCGCTTGTTGGGAGACAACCCAATATTTTTCCTTGCTATTTTTAAATAAATAATTCATCTAGCCTCTGGTTAGATGTGGTTTCGTGTTTTAATTAGTGTTTGTGCTAAGTAAGACCTTTGGGATAGCTTACGGTGATAGTTGATTTGATCTTGCTGAAAAACAGAAACTTTTGTGCTCAAGAAAACAATTCTCATTTTTAACAGAAGCGTGATAAAATATTGTTTCTTTTGAAGAAGATTAATAAACAAATTACTTAGGTCGTCCTAATTTTTCAGAATTTTTGGAGTTACAGAAGTACTCGAAATATCCAGATTGCTACAGACTGTTCTGTTTTTGACAGATTCTGTTTTCTTTGTGTTGTTTGCTTATTTTGATGAATCTATGGCTATTATAGGAGGGTATGAACCATGGAAAAGTTGGAATACAGTAGATATTACACCAATATAAATAAAGAATGAGTTCACAACAGTACCAAAAGTGGTGATTTATTTTCTTATACTAGCGGAGCTTACGAGATTTTCTGTTGAGTTTTGTGTTGTGAAGTTTTCAAGTTTTGGGTAAGGATTTGATGGACTACGGAATAAGGAGTGGCAAGAGCCTAAGCTTGGGGATGCCCAAGGCAGCCCAAGGTAATATTCAAGGATACCAAGAGCCTAAGCTTGGGGATGCCCCGGAAGGCATCCCCTCTTTCGTCTTCGTCTATCGGTAACTTTACTTGAGGCTATATTTTTATTCACCACATGATATGTGTTTTGCTTGGAGCATCTTGTATGATTTGAGTCTTTTCTTTTTAGTTTGCCACAATCATCCTTGCTATACACACCTTCTGAGAGAGACATGGTTGAATTGTGATTTATTAGAATACTCTTTGTGCTTCACTTATATCTTTTGAGCTAGGCAATATTGCTCTAGTGCTTCACTTATATCTTTTAGAGCACGGCGATGGTTTTATTTTATAGGAATTGATGAACTCTCGTGCTTCACTTATATTATTTTGAGAGTCTCTAAACAGCATGGTAATTTTCTTTGGTTATAAGTTTGGTCCTAATATGATAGGCATCCAAAAGGGATATAATAAAAACTTTCATATAAAGTGCATTGAATACTATGAGAAGTTTGATTCCTTATGATTGTTTTGAGATATAAAGATGGTGATATTAGAGTCATGCTAGTGGGTAGTTGCGAATTTGAGAAATACTTGTCTTAAAGTTTGTGATTCCCATAGCATGCACGTATGGTGAACCATTATGTGATGAACTCGGAGCATGATTTATTTATTGATTGTCTTCCTTATGAGTGCCGGTCGGGGACGAGCGATGGTCTTTTCCTACCAATCTATCCCCCTAGGAGCATGCGCGTAGTACTTTGTTTTGATAACTAATAGATTTTTGCAATAAGTATATGAGTTATTTATGACTAATGTTGAGTCCATGGATTATACGCACTCTCACCCTTCCTCCATTGCTAGCCTCTCTTGTGCCGCACAAATTTCGCTGGTACCATACACCCACCATATACCTTCCTCAAAATAGCTACCATACCTACCTATTATGGCATTTCCATGGTCATTCCGAGATATATTGCCATGCAACTTTCCACCGTTCCGTTTATTATGACACGCTCCATCATTGTCATATTGCTATGCATGATCATGTAGTTGACATCGTATTTTTGGCAAAGCCACGGTTCATAATTCTTTCATACATGTCACTCTTGATTCATTGCACATCCCAGTACACCACCGGAAGCATCCACAAAGAATCATATTTTGTTCTAAATATCGAGTTGTAATTCTTGAATTATAAGTAAATAAAAGTGTGATGATCTTCATTATTAGAGCATTGTCCCATGTGAGGAAAGGATGATGGAGACTACGATTTCCCCACTAGTCGGGATGAGACTCCGGACGAAAAAAAGAGGCCAAAAAATGAAAGAAGGCCCAAATAAAAAACATGAGAGAAAAGAGAGAAGGGGCAATGCTACTATCCTTTTACCAAACTTGTGCTTCAAAGTAGCACCATGATTTTCATGATAGAAAGTCTCCTATGTTGTCACTTTCATATACTAGTGGGAATTATTCATTATAGAACCTAGCTTGTATATTCCAATGATGGGCTTCCTCAAATTGCCCTAGGTCTTCATGATCAAGCGAGTTGGATGCACACCCACTTAGTTTTCTTTTGAGCTTTCATAAACTTATAGCTCTAGTGCATCCGTTGCATGGCAATCCCTACTCACTCACATTGATATCTATTGATGGGCTTCTCCATAGCCTATTGATACGCCTAGTTGATGTCAGACTATCTCCTTCTTTTTGTCTTCTCCACAACCACCATATTCTATTCCACCTATAGTGCTATGTCCATGGCTCACGCTCATGTATTGCGTGAAAGTTGAAAAAGTTTGAGAACATCAAAAGTATGAAACAATTGCTTGGCTTGTCATCGGGGTTGTGCATGATTTAAATATTTTGTGTGATGAAGATGGAGCATAGCCAGACTATATGATTTTGTAGGGATAAGCTTTCTTTGGCCATGTTATTTTGAGAAGACGTAATTGCCTTGTTAGTATGCTTGAAGTATTATTGTTTTATGTCAATATTAAACTTTTGTTTTGAATCATACAGATCTGAACATTCATGCCACAATAAAGAAATTACATGGATAAATATGATAGGTAGCATTCCACATCAAAAATTCTGTTTTTACCATTTACCTACTCGACGACGAGCAGGAATTAAGCTTGGGGATGCTTGATACGTCTCCAACGTATCTATAATTTTTTATTGTTCCATGCTATTATATTATCTATTTTGAATGTTTTATATGCATTACTATGATATTTTATATTATTTTGGGGACTAACCTATTAACCTAGAGCCTAGTGCCAGCTTCTGTTTTTTTCTTGTTTCAGAGTTTCGCAGAAAAGGAATACCAAACGGAGTCCAAACGGAATGAAACTTTCATGATGATTTTTCTTGGACCAGAAGACATCCAGAGGACTTGGAGTACACGTCAGGGAAGCCACGATGCGGCCACAAGGTCGGAGGGAGCGCCCAGGGGGGTAGGGCGCGCCCCCACCCTTGTGCGCCCCTCATGACTCCACCGACCTATTTCTTTCGCCTATATATTCTCAAATATTCCAACACATACGGGGAACGGCACCTAAACACTTTTCCACTGCCGCAACCTTCTCTACCCGTGAGATCCCATCTAGGGGCCTTTTCCGGCGTCCTGCCGGAGGGGGATTCAATCACGGAGGGCTTCTACATCAACACCATTGCATCTCCGATGAAGCATGAGTAGTTTACCTCAGACCTACGGGTCCATAGCTAGTAGCTAGATGGCTTCTTCTCTCTCTTTGATTCTCAATACCATGTGTCTCCTCGATGTTCTTAGAGATCTATCCGATGTAATACTCTTTTGCGGTGTGTTTGCCGAGATCCGATGAATTGTGGAATTATGATCAGCTTATCTATGAATATTATTTGAATCTCCTCTGAATTCTTATATGCATGGTTTGATATCTTTTCAAGTCTCTTTGAAATACTGATTTGGTTTGGCCAACTAGATTGGTTTTTCTTGCAATGGGAGAAGTGCTTAGCTTTGGGTTCAATCTTGCGGTGCTCGATCCTAGTGATAGAAGGGGAACCGACATGTATTGTATTTTTGCCATCGAGGACAACAATATGGGGTTTTCATCATGTTGCTTGAGTTTATCCCACTACATCATGCCATCTTACTTAATGCGTTACTCTGTTCTATGAACTTAATATTCTTGATGCAGGCAGGAGTCGGTCGATGTGTGGAGTAATAGTAGTAGATGCAGGCAGGAGTCGGTCTACCTGATACGGACGTGATGCCTATATTCATGATCATTACCTTAGATATCGTCATAACTTTGCACTTTTCTAACAATTGCGCGGCAGTAATTTGTTCACCCACCGTAATATTTTTATCTTAAGAGAAGCCTCTGGTGAAACCTATGGCCCGCGAGTCTATTTTCCATCATATAAGTTTCCGATCTACAATTTTAGTTTCCTATTTACTTTCTTTGCAATCTTTTACTTTCCGTTCCATAAACCAAAAATACCAAAAATATTACTTTACCTTTTATCCATCTCTATCAGATCTCACTTTGCAAATACCGTGAAGGGATTGACAACCCCTTATCGCGTTGGGTGCATGTTGGTGTTTGTTTGTGTAGGTATTCGGTGACTTGCGTGTTGTTTCCTACTAGATTGATACGTTCTGAAAACTGAGGGAAATACTTACTCTACTTTGTTGCATCACCCTTTCCTCTTCAAGGGAAAAACCAACACAAGCTCAAGAAGTAGCACACGGCTACGGTAGGTATTTCCCTTAGTGATGAGACCAACGTTATCGAACCAGTAGGAGAACCACGCAACACTAAGTAAACGGTACCTGCACACAAAGGACAAATACATGCAACCCGACGTGTAAGAGGGGTTGTCCATCCCTCCCGAGTAAAAAGATAGATAAATTTGTAGTGGATTGGATAAATAGATCTCACGGAAATGCGAAATACAATACATAACAAAAAATGCGGCAAGGTAGTTTTGGCTTTTTAGATTCATATATCTGAAAAATAAAAGCGAATAAAAATAGATCTCAAAGGCAAATATGATAAGGAATAGACCCGGGGGCCGTAGATTTCACTAGTGGCTTCTCTCTCGAAAAATAGCATACGGTGGGTAAACAAATTACTCATGGGCAATTGATAGAACTTCAAAAAATTATGACAATATCCAGGCAATTATCATTATAAAGGCAACACGTCCAAGATTAGAAGACTGACTCCTACCTGCATCTACTACTGTTACTCCACACATCGACCATTGTCCAGCATGAATCTAGTGTATTAAGTTCATGGAGAAACAGAGTAATGCAATAAGAACGATGACATGATGTAGACAAGATCTATTCATGTAGGAACAGACCCCATCTTGTTATCCTTAATAGCAATGATACATACGTGTCATGTCCCCTTCTGTCACTGGGATCAAGCACCGTAAGATCGAACAGATCAGAAAGCACCTCTTCCCATGGCAAGAAAAATTGATCTAGACGGCCTAACTAAACCAAAGTTTCGAAGAAGAAATACGAGGCTATAAGTAATAATGCATATAAGAGATCAAAACTCAAATAACTTTCATGGATAAAATAGATCTGATCATGAACTAAAAGTTCATCAGATCCCAACAAACACATCGCAAAAAGAGTTACATCAAATAGATCTCCAAGAGACCATTGTATTGAGAATCAAAAGAGAGAGAGAGGAAGCCATCTAGCTACTAACTACGGACCCGTAGGTCTACAATGAACTGCTCACACATCATCGGAGAGGCACCAATGAGGATGATGAACCCCTCCGTGTTTGTGTCTAGATTGTATCTATGGTTTCTGGAACTTGTGGCAGCTGGAATTGTGTTTCGTCGACTCCGCTAAGGTTTTTGGATTTTCTGGGAATTTATAGAGCAAAGAGGCGGTGCGGGAGGCGGCCGAGGTGGGCACAACCCACCAGGGCGCGCCCGGGCTCCCAGGTGCGCGCATGTGGGTTGTGCTCCCCTTGGAGGCCCCCTCTGGTCTTCCTTGGCCCAACTTGTGTCTTCTGGTCCAAAAAATCTCCAAAAAGTTTCGCTACGTTTGGACTCCATTTGGTTATGATTTTCTGCAAGTAAAAAACAAGCAAAAAACAGCAACTGGCACTGGGTACTATGTCAATAGGTTAGTCCCAAAAAATGATATAAAGTTGCTATAAAATGATTGTAAAGCATCCAAGAATGATAATACAACAAGATGGAACAATAAAAAATTATAGATACGTTGGAGACGTGTCAGAGACTCAAAATAAAAGAAAAAATTGCATAAAGTTAAATAGATAGGCCCTTCACAGAGGAAAGCAGAGATTTGCAGAGGTGCCAGAGCTCAAAGCTTAAATTGAGAGATAAATTTTTTTGAGAGGCATACTTTTCCCGTCAACGAAAACGACCGAGTAATTCCCAACACTTTCCATGCTAGATATATCATACGCGGTTCCCAAACGTAAAACAAAGTTTATTCCTTTTCCACCGTAGTTTCACATTCCACGGCTAGTCGTATCTACGGGTACCGTCCATACCAACACTTCCCAAGGAATTTATTATTTGACAACATAAAGTAAATTTCTTTTTCATTTCGGTACTGGGCATCCCCGACGTACTCTCGTGAAGTGACAAGTGAATAAACACTCACCTTGAGAATAACACATCTAGCATGGAAAATATTGGCCACCCCTGCCACCTCATGAGTGGTATGAGCACACAAAAAGGAAATTCATTTTGAAAATTAGAGATGGCACATACAAATTTACTTAGAACGGCACGGAAATACCGCATATAGGTAGGTATGTGATACGTCTCCAACATATCTATAATTTTTGATTGTTCCATGTTGTTATATTATCATTCTTGAATGTTTTACAATCATTTTGTAGCAACTTTATATCATTTTTTGGGACTAACCTATTGACATAGTGCCGAGTGCCAGTTGTTGTTTTTTTGCTTGTTTTTTACATCGTAGAATATCAATACCAAATGGAGTCCAAATGCAGCAAAACTTTTTGGAGAATTTTTCTGGACCAGAAGACACAAGATGGGTCAAAGAAGTACCAAAGAGGTGCCCCGAGGGTGGAACAACCCACCTGGACGCGCCTGGGGGCCTAGGCGCGCCATGGTGGGTTGTGCCCACCTCGGTGGCCTCCCGCACCGCCTCTTCGCCCTATAAATACCCAAATATTCCAGAAACCCTAGGGGAGTCGACGAAGCACAAGTCCAGCCGCCGCAAGTTCCATAACCACGAGATCCAATCTAGACACCATCCCAGAGGGGTTCATCATCCTCATTGGTGCCTCTCCGATGATGCGTGAGTAGTTCATTGTAGACCTACGGGTCCGTAGGCAGTAGCTAGATGGCTTCCTCTCTCTCTATTGATTCTCAATACAATGGTCTCTTGGAGATCTATTTGATGTAACTCTTTTTTTGCGGTGTTTCTGTTGGGATCCGATGAATTTTGAGTTTATGATCAGATATGTTTTATCCATGGAAGTTATTTGAGTTTTGATCTCTTATATGCATGATTATTTATAGCCTCGTATTTCTTCTTCAAATCTTTGGTTTAGTTTAGGCCTATTAGATCAAATTTTCTTACCTTAGGAAGAGGTGCTTTGTGATGGGTTCGGTCGTGCGGTGTTCTTTCCCAGTGGCAGAAGGGGCAGCAAGACACGTATTGATCGTTGCTATTAAGGATAACAAGATGGGGTCTATTCCCACATGAATAGATCTTATCTACATCATGTCATCTTTCTTATTGCATTACTCAGTTTCTCCATGAACTTAATACACTAGATGCATGCCGGATAGAGGTCGATGTGTGCAGTAATAGTAGTAGATGCAGGTAGGAGTCGGTCTACTAATCTTGGACGTGATGCCTATATTTTGATCATTGCCTGGATATCGTCATAATTATTTGAGGTTCTATCAATTTCCCAACAGTAATTTGTTTACCCACCTTGTGCAATTTCTTGAGAGAAGCCACTAGTGAAATCTACGGCCCCCGGGTCTATTCCTTATCATATTTGCTTTCTCATCTATTATTTTCCTTCGAGATCTATTTTTATTTGCTTTTGTTTTCAGATCTATTATTCCAAAAACCCAAAAATACTTTGCTGCATATTTTATTTGCATCTTTTATTCCACATTTATTCTAGATCTATTTATTCAATCTATTACAATTTTTATCCCGTCAACTTGACAATTTCTGGCGCCGTTGCCTGAAAAGGGATTGACAACCCCTTATAAGCGTCGGGTTGCAAGTATTTGTTCTTTGTGTGCAGCTACAGTTTACATAGTGTTGCTTGGTTCTCCTACTAGATTGATAGCTTGGTTTCATAACTGTGGGAAATACCTAACGTAGTTGTGCTGCATCATCCCTTCCTCTTTGGGGAAATACCGATATAGTTCAATCAACATCAAAAGGAACTTCTGGCGCCATTGCCGTGGAGACATCATCAACATCTACGAGGTTCCTAATAAAAAAACACATCTCCTTGCAATTTACATTATTTGCCATTTGCCTCTCATTTTCATCTCCCCCACTTCACAAAAATTTGTCGTTTTATTCGCCTCTTTTTCGTTCGCCGTTGATGTCTACTACGCAACTTTATTCTTGTTGACACATGTTGGGCCTCCAAGCGCAGAGTTTTGTAGGACAGTAGCAATTTTCCCTCAAGTGGATGACCTAAGGTTTATCAATCTGTGGGAGGCGTAGGATGAAGATGGTCTCTCTCAAACAACCCTACAACAAAATAATAAAAAGTCTCTTGTGTCCCCAGCACACCAAATACAATGGTAATTTGTATAGGTGCACTAGTTCGGTGAAGAGATGGTGATACAAGTGTAATATGGATAGTAGATATTTATTTTTGTAGTAGGTAGAATACAAAACAGCAAGGTAGCACTTGATAAAAAGGAACACAAACGTTATTGCAATGCTTGAAAATGAGGCCTTGGGTCCGTACTTTCACTAGTGCAATCCAAGAATGATATAAAATGACTATAAAATGATTGTAAAACATCCGAGAATGATAATATAACAACATGGAACAATAAAAAAATTATAGATACATTGGAGACGTATCAGCATCCCCAAGCTTAATTCTTGCTCGTCCTCGAGTAGGTAAATGATGAAAACAAAATTTTTGATGTGAAATGCTGCCTAACATGTTCATCACATATTCTTTTCTTTGTAGCATGGACATTTGGACTTTTATATGGTTCAAAGCAATAGTCTAGTTTTGACATGAGAATTTCAATACTCAAGCATATCAACAAGCAACCATGTCTTTCAAAATATCAACGCTAAAATAAGTTATCCCTAGCCCATTATGCTCAATCACTGATCCATTCATGAAACACACTCGGATATTAGCTACACCCAATGCTCAAATACAATCATAGTGCCCCTTAGTTGGTTCTTTATAAGAGAAGATGGAGATTCAAATTAAAAATAAATATTGCATAAAGTAAAAGAAAGGCCGTTCGCAGAGGGGAGTAGGGATTTGTAGAGGTGCCGGAGCTCAAAGCAAAAAAGATAGCGATAAAAACATTTTGGGAGGCATGTTTTCCTGTCAATGAGAACGATCGAGTAGTTCCCAATACTTTCCATGCTAGATATATCATAGGCGGTTCCCAATCAAAAATTAAAGTTTATTCCTATTTCAACCATATTTTCACTTTCCATGGCTAGCCGTATCCACGGGTGCCTTCCATACCAACACTATCAAAGGAATTTATTATTTGACAACATAAAGTAAACACATTTTTCATTTCGGGACTGGGCATCCCTAATACCTTTGCCTTACTCTTGGGCAATGACAAGTGAATAAACACTCCTCTTGAGAATAACATATCTAGCTTGGAAATATCTTAGCCACCCCCTACCGTTTCATGAGCGGTACGAGCACACAAAAGAGAAATTTATTTTGAAAATTAGAGATGGCACATACAAATTTGCTTAGAACAGCAAAAGAATACCGCATATAGGTAGGTATGGTGGACTCATGTGGCAAAACTGGTTTAAAGGATTTTGGATGCACAAGTAGTGATCCTGCTTAGTGCAAAATGAAGGCTAGCAAAAGATTGAGAAGCGACCAACCAAGAAACAAAAAATCTCATAAGCGAGCATTAAGCATAATTAACACTGAATAATGCACCACAAGTAGGATGTAATTTCATTGCATACCTATTGACTTCCATGCTTGCATAGGGAATCACAAACCTTAACACAAATATTCTTACTAAAGCATAATTACTCACCAACATGACTCACATATCACATCATCATATCTCAAAACTATTACAAGGAATCAATTTTATTTTGTCCAGCGATCTTCATGAATTTTTTTATTATATCCACCTTGGATATCTATCACTTTGGAACTAATTTTCATTTGTTGCTTTTGATAAGCTCAAACAAATATAAGTGAAGATCATGAGCTTAATATTTATTTCTCTCAAATTAATTTAAGTGAAGCAAGAGAGAATTTCTTAAAAAAATTGCTAACTCTCAAATAAATCTAAGTGAAGCATGAGAGCATTTCTTCAAAAATAAAAAAGCACACCGTGCTCAAAAAGGTATAAGTGAAGCACTAGAGTAGTTCCATAGCTCATAAAGATTTAAGTGAAGCATAGAGAGCAATTCTAACAAGTCATGGAATAATTTTGGCTCTCACAAATAGGTGTGTCCAGCAAGGATTCAAGACTTAAAACAAAAAGCAAAACAAGCAAAGACTCATATCATATAATAGGCTCCAAGCAAAAATCATAATACGTGACGAATAAAAATATAATTCTGAGTAAAATACTGATGGTCGTTAGAAGAAAGAGGGGATGCCACTCGGGCATCCCCAAGCTTAGTTGCTTGCTTTTCTTTGGATAATAGCTTGGGCTCCCATGGGAATCCCCAAGCTTAGGCTCTTATTACTCCTCATTCCTTCATCCATCATAAAATCACCCAAAACTTGAAAACTTCAATCACACAAAACTCAACAAAACCTTCGTGAGATCCGTTAGTATAAGAAAACAAATCACTACTATAAGTACTGTTGAAAACCTATTCATATTTTATTCTTGCAATATATCTACTGTATTCCAAGTTTTCTATGGCAAAAACTCTTCAAAGGAAACCATAGAATCATCAAAACAAGCACACAACGCAAAGAAAACAGAATCTGTCAAAAACAGAACAATCTGTAGCAAGCTGAATATTTCGAATACTTATGTAACTCCCAAAATTCTGAAAAATTATGACCACATGGTAAATTTGTATATTAATCTTCTGCAAAAATAATTGGTATTTTATCACGCTTCTGTTAAAAATGATAATTATTTTCGTGAGCACAAAAGTTTCTGTTTTTCAGCAAGATCAAATCAACTATCATCCAACATGATCCCAAAAACTTTGCTTGGCACAAACTCTAATTAAGACACAAAAAACACAATTATAACAGTATAATAATTGTGCAAACACTAAAGAACATAAATCAAAAGACAAAAATAAATTTTATTCATTGGGTTGCCTCCCAACAAGCGCTATCGTTTTACGCCCCTAGCTAGGCATAAAGCAAGGATCTAAGTGGTGTCATCTTTGTTTCTAGATCCATAAGATGCCCTCATGATTGATTCATATAGTGTCCTAATTCTTGTTCTAGGGAAGTGTTCCATACCCTTCCTTAGTGGAAATTGAAATTTAATATTGCCTTCTTTCATATCAATCATGGCACCAATAGTGCGTAAAAATGGTCTACCAAGAATAATTGGACAAGACGGATTGCAATCAATATCAAGAACAATAAAATCTATGGGCACATAATTCCTATTTGCAATAATAAGAACATAATTAATTCTTCCCATAGGCTTTTTAATAGTAGAATCCGCCAAGTGCAAATTTAAAGAACATTCTTCGATATCGGTAAGACCAAGCACATCACATAAAGATTTCGGAATTGTAGAAACACTAGCACCAAAGTCACATAAAGAAAAACACTCATAATTTTTTATCTTGACTTTGATAGTAGGTTCCCACCATCATGTAATTTTCTAGGAGTTGAAACTTCTAATTCCAGTTTTTCTTCCAAAGCTTTCATCAAACCATCAACAATATGTTTAGTAAAAGCTTTATTTTGTTCATAAGCATGGGGTGAATTTATCATGGATTGCAACAAAGAAATACAATCAATCAAAGAGAAACTATCATAATTAAAGTCTTTGTAATCCAAAAGATTGGGCACATCACTTGTAGCGACCAGACCTCAAATGGTCTGTGCTGCTGTGCACCAGTGTCATCCCTGGATCAGTAATGCTGACACGCACAGTACAAATGGAGGATTTATAACAGAGTAGCAATCACACACTTATTACATCGAATATCTCCAAAGAGAATAAGTATGATAAATATGGCTTAAGGCCATCTAAAAATGATAACAGCGGAAGACTTGGAAGATAAGTGAGTCCATCAACTCCAAGGGCATCACTGAGTATAAGGCCACGACCTAAGGCACCTTACTCGTCGCCTGAAAAGTCTGCAACATGAAACGTTGCAGCCCGAAAACGGGTCAGCACATGGAATATGCTGGCAAAATAACACATAGAGAATAATGAACATAGTAATGCTATACTACATGCATATATGGCTTGGTGGAAAGCTCTATGGTTACAGTTTTGCGAAAAGCCAATTTTTCCCTACTGCAAAGGAATAAATTTTATTTAACTATCATGGTGGTTGTTAAACATTGAGATGGTTGACAACATCTCAATCCCAATTAAGTATCATCATTAACCCAACAAAATTAATTAAAGTAACATGGTGATGAGATTCACATGATAATCCAGGTACTAGATACTCAAGTTGTCCATAACCGGGGACACGGCTAACCATGATTAGTTTGTACACTCTGCAGAGGTTTGTGCACTTTTCCCCACAAGACTCGATCTCCTCCGTTGAATTACTCGCACTACATGGTGTTTGAGTAACGGATGACCGAGACACAGTCTTTCAGAAGTGTTTGCACCTTACGTATGGGTAGACAGTTACACCTACTTTCCCCTACATCTGCTAGTCTACCACTGTAAGAGTTCACACAACTTAATCAACTATGCTCGAGCCCATAATAGCTTGCGGCTGCACACGGAAGTTTCTAGCATGAATAATCTCACGATCCCTTTGAACCTGGGTGGTGGTCCAAAAGAAAAACAGGCAATCCTGGAATACCCAGGTACCTCAATCCACCCAGATGTGAGTTTTAGTTGCCACCTTAGGTAAACCATTAATTAACAATCTCACATCTGTCATGAATATCTCTCAGACCCAATCCACGTCTACGAGCATAGCATGGCAATATAATAGCAACGTAGAAGTAACTCCCAAGGGTTTGATAAATAAAACAGGTAATAGGTACTACCTCAACTACTTCCCAATACCCACAATTTAGTTAGATCCTAACCATGCAATATTTGAGGATTGATCTAATGCAATAAAAACTAGGTATGGAAAGGTATGATCAAAGTGTTACTTGCCTTACTGATGATCCGCGAAACCTAGCGATTCGAAGTAACAAGCGGCGCACTCCGGGTACTCTATCGCAAACAAACAAGCAAACAATAAGTACTCATCTAATGCACAGGTAAAACTCGAATGAAAGATCCAACCAGAAAGTTCAACTTAAGAACTCTGGTTTGCAAAAAGAATCAACTCGAACGAAGCAACGAAAGTCAAACGGCGAAAGAAACAAGCTTCGTTTACTAATCTGGATCTAGGTCAAATTTTACAGTAGCAAAAACTTGTTTGTGTAGGTTAAATGGAAAGAGAATTTCGAGACGAAACTCTAGGCGCTTGAATCGCCTGATTCCGATAAACGAGCGAAAAGTTAAACAAAAACGAAGATCCGATCAGAAATCGAGATCTGAAATAATCGCGGAAAAATCGACGAAAAAGAAAAACTGACGAACGGTTAAAGAACGAACGTTCGTTAACAGAGAAAATCCGACGAACACGTTCGTTAAAACGAACGGGTCGGTGAACGTTCACTAAATAATAAAACCGAAGAAAATAAACCGATCTAGGATTTTTGAAAAAAAGACGAATGGTTTTTTTTTAAACCGGCAAACGGCGGCGGCAGCTCGGTACCTCGTCGGGACGGGGCTCCGGCGGGGTCGGCGGGCTCCGGCGGGGTGGCTTGGGGCGGTGGGGGCTCGGGCGGGGCTCGGGGTGGCGAGGGGGTGGCGTGGGGCGGCGAACGGCGGCGGGGCTCCGGCTCCGGCGGGGCTCGGCTCGGGGCGGCGGCGCTATATAAGGAGGGGGGGCTGCTTGGGGAAGGGGTAAGGCGGCGCCGGCGGCTCCCATGCTCGGGGCGGACTCGGGCGGCGGCGGCGCGTACGCGCGGAGGAGACGACGCGGCTGGGCCGGCCGCTCGGCTGGGCCTCGGCCCGATCGGGCGCGGCGCGTTTTTTTTAACATTCCGCCAAAAATAATCACAGAAAAATAAATAAAAATCCAAAAAAGATAAAACAAATTTTCCCCGTCTAGTTAAAATAATTAGAACAGGGTGAACATTTTTTTGGCACAAAAATGCAGATTTGAAAACGTGCAATTTTTTAATGCAACTAAATTGCAAATAAAATCCGAATAAAATCCAATATATGATTTTAATATTTTTCCTCCAATATTTCAATTGTTTTGGAGAAGTCATATTTTCTCCTCTCATTTATTTTTTTAATGTGAAATATTTTTCCGGAGAGAAAATAATTGAAACCCAAAATCCTCGTTTTATTATTTGATAAAATCAAATATGATAAATCGGGAAAATCCCCAACTCTCTCCGAGGGTCCTTGAGTTGCTTAGGATTTATCGAGGATTTGCCAAAATGCAATAAAAAATATGATATGCAATGATGATCTATGTATAACATTCCAAATTGAAAATTTGGGATGTTACAAACCTACCCCCCTTAAGATGAATCTCGCCCTCGAGATTCGGGTTGGCTAGAAAACAGGTGGGAGTGGTCCTTCCGTAGATCCTCCTCTCGCTCCCAGGTGGCTTCATCTTCCTTGTGGTGACTCCACTGGACTTTGCAAAACTTGATAACCTTACTGCGGGTAACTCGACTGGCATACTCGAGAATCTTAACTGGTTTCTCCTCATAGGTCAAATCACTTTCCAGCTGAATTGCTTCCAGCGGCACGGTATCTCTCAGTGGTATCTCAGCCATCTCTGCGTGGCACTTCTTCAACTGGGAAACGTGAAATACATCATGAACTCCAGACAATCCTTCGGGCAATTCCAGCTTGTAGGCAACTTCTCCCATACGTTCCACAACTCTGTATGGTCCGATAAAACGGGGCGCTAACTTTCCCTTAACTCCAAAGCGCTTCACTCCTCGAAGGGGTGATACTCGAAGATAAACTCTGTCTCCGATTTCGTGAAATGTCTCCTTTCATTTGGAATCAGCATAACTCTTCTGCCTGGACTGGGCTACCTTGAGCCTATCGCGAATCAATCTCACTTTCTGTTCAGACTCCTTAATCAAATCTGGTCCAAACAACTGACGGTCTCCAACTTCGTCCCATAACAACAGTGTTCTACACCTTCTTCCGTACAAAGCTTCGAAAGGGGCCATCTTCAAACTAGTTTGATAACTGTTGTTGTAAGAAAACTCTGCATATGGCAAATTGTCATCCCAACTAGATCCATAATCTAGTGCGCAAGCTCTCAGCATGTCTTCCAGAATCTGATTGACTCTCTCGGTCTGTGGGTGAAAGGATGTACTAAATTCTAACCTGGTTCCCAATGTTTCATGCAACTGCTTCCAAAACTTCGAGGTAAACTGGGTTCCTCTGTCTGATACAATGGTCCTCGGAACTCCATGCAAACATACGATCCTGGTCATGTATATCTTTGCCAACTTAGCACTGGTGTAAGTGGTCTTCACTGGAATGAAATGAGCCACTTTCGTCAAACGGTCGACTACAACCCATATTGAGTCATAGCCTGAACGAGTCCTTCGCAATCCGGTGATAAAATCCATGCCTATTTTATCCCACTTCCATTCGGGTATTGGCAATGGTTGTAGCAATCCTGCTGGCTTCTGATGCTCTGCCTTCACTCTGTGACATACATCACAAACTGCTACATACTCCGCAATATCCATCTTCATTCCGGTCCACCAGAGAGTATTTTTCAGATCCAAATACATCTTGGTATTTCCTGGGTGAATCGAGTACGGTGAATCATGGGCTTCTTGCAAAATCAACTTCCTGATCTCCGGATCATTGGGCACATAAACGCGGTCCTCAAACCATAAGGTATCATGCTCATCCTCACGAAATCCCTTGGCTTTTCCTTTGCTCATCTTCTCCTTTATCTCATCAATCTCCTTGTCTGTCTTCTGAGCTTCTCTGATCCTTTCCATCAAGGTAGACTGAATCTCCAGTGTCGCTAAATAGCCTCTTGGGACTATCTCCAAACATAGCTCGCGAAGGTCCTCGGCTAACACCTGAGGTAACTCTCCTGTCATGAGGGTGTTGACATGACTCTTGCGGCTCAACGCGTCTGCTACTACGTTAGCCTTTCCTGGGTGATAATGCAATCTCATATGATAGTCCTTAATAAGCTCCAACCATCTCCTCTGTCTGAGATTTAACTCCTTCTGCGTGAAAATGTACTTCAAACTCTTGTGATCCGTGTACACCTCACAATGGTTTCCGATGAGAAAATGTCTCCATGTCTTCAACGCATGCACCACGGCTGCTAACTCCAAATCATGCGTAGCATAATTCTTCTCATGGGGTTTAAGTTGTCGTGAAGCATATGACACAACTCTTCCTTCCTGCATAAGCACTGCTCCAAGTCCTCGACGAGAAGCGTCGCAATAAACTTCATAATCCTTGCGTTGATCTGGCAGAATCAACACTGGTGATGTAACCAATCGTTTCTTCAACTCTTGGAAACTAGCTTCACATTCCTCAGTCCAATTGAATTTGGTGTCCTTCTTCAATAGCTCAGTCATGGGCTTAGCAATCTTCGAGAAATTCTCGATGAACCTCCGGTAGTATCCTGCAAGTCCAAGGAAACTCCGGATCTCTCCAACTGACGTGGGTGATTCCCAACTTGTCACTGTGTCAACTTTGGCAGGGTCTACTGCTACTCCTTCTCCAGAAATAACATGTCCGAGGAATCCAACTTCCTTCAGCCAAAATTCACATTTGCTGAACTTGGCATATAACTGATGTTCTCTGAGCTTCTCAAGTACCAATCGCAAATGCTCCTCATGCTCTTCCTCATTCTTGGAAAAGACTAAAATATCGTCAATGAACACCATGACGAACTTCTCCAAAAACTCCATAAACACTTTGTTCATCAGGTTCATGAAATAGGCAGGTGCGTTAGTCAGACCAAATGACATAACGGTATACTCATACAGCCCATATCTGGTGGTAAAAGCCGTCTTAGGTATATCCTGCTCTCGAATCTTTAACTGATGGTATCCTGATCATAGATCGATCTTGGAAAATACTTTAGCTCCTTGTAAGCGGTCAAACAAATCATTGATCATCGGCAGTGGGTACTTGTTTTTGATGGTCACTTCATTCAATCCACGATAATCAACAACCATCCTCAACGATCCATCTTTCTTCTCCACTAGAAGTACTGGTGATCCCCAAGGTGACGAACTTGGGCGAATATAGCCTTTATCCAGTAACTCCTTGATCTGCTTCTTAATTTCCTCCAAATCTTTTGCGGGCATCCTGTACGGTCTCTTAGATATTGGCCCTGTGCCTGGCAAAAGTTCAATCAGAAACTCAATGTCTCTATCCGGTGGCATGCCTGGCAACTCTTCTGGAAACACATCCGGATAATCCTTCACCACTGGTACTTCCTCCTGTACAACTCCTGATAAGGAATTCACTTGAGTCCTCTTCGGCATATGCCGGGATACATACTTGATCCTTCTTCCTTCTGGGGTGGTAAGCAAAATCGTCTTGCTGGCACAACCGATGTTCCCTTCATACTGTGATAGCCAATCCATTCCCAAAATCACATCCAAACCTTGCGACTCCAAAATTATTAGGTCTGAGGGGAAAACATGCCTACCTATGGCCAATGGCATCTGAAAACATCCTTGGCTTACCATATACTCTGCTCCTAGCGATGTTACTAACATAGGTGTTCTGAGAACTTTGGTGGGCAACTTAAACTTATCCACAAATCCCCTTGATATGTATGAATGCGATGCACCAGTATCAAAAAGAACGATTGCAGTAAATGACTTAACCAAAAACTTACCTATTACTGCATCAGGCTGTGCTTCAACCTCCTCCACGCTCACGTGGTTCACATGTCCTTTGTTGAACGGGTTCAACTTCTTCCCAGAGCTTCCATTGCCATTTCCATTCTGGGCTTCAGGACATTCATTGGCATAATGTCCAGTCTTCTGGCACTTAAAGCAAGTGACTTGGCTCAGGTCCCTCTTGGCTGGGGTAGATGGGTTGGTGCGGTTCTGTCCGTTGCTTCCTCCATTCCCATTACCATTCTTGGAGCCATTATGGTTGTGCGAACTACCTCCTCCATGGGTATGCTGAAACTGTCCTCCCGGTTTCGGGGCAAAACGTGGTTTCTGTTGAGCTCCAGAATTATACTTCCCTTGTCCATACTTCCTCTTACGGTTTTCAATCTGCTGCTGCTTTCCTTCAATCATGAGTGCTCTATCTACCAACTCCTGGTAGTTGTTGAAGGTTGCTACCATCAACTGCATACTTAGTTCATCATTCAGTCCTTCCAAAAATTTCTTCTGCTTGGCTGCATCTGTAGCAATGTCATCTGGTGCATAACGTGCTAACTTACTGAAATCCTCCACATACTGGCCTACGGTGCGTCCTCCTTGGCGTAGGTTGCGAAACTCACGTTTCTTCATAGCCATAGCTCCTGCTGAAACATGAGCTGTACGGAAAGCTTGCTGAAACTGGTCCCATGTGACCGTGTCAATAGGGTGTGTGGCTGTGTAATTCTCCCACCATGATGCTGCGGGTCCATCAAGCTGATGTGCGGCAAAACGCACTGTTTCCGCATCTGTGCATCCTGCAGTGGTCAACTCCCTTCCAACTTTGCGGAGCCAATCATCTGCAACAATCGGCTCGGTGCTACTGGAAAACACCAGCGGGTTTAGCCTTAAGAAACGGGCTAAGTGATCAACAGGTGGTGGTGGCGGTGGGTTGTTGTTGTTGTTGCCTTGGTTCTGCACTAACACTTGCATCAGGGCATTCTGTTGCTGAATCAACTGAGTGGTCTCCGATGGAAAAACAAATCCGGTGCCGCGTCTCGGAGGCATCTGATGGGTTAGAAAAGATGAGAGTTAAGAATAGAATGAGGTCTAGAGGGAAAACACTACCCATATGCTCATGAGTCAAATACAATCAATATCACTCAATCAATTCAAACAAGGCATACAATCGATCTAACTAACGTTACAAAGTGCTTGAACTATACTATTAAATGGGGGAAAACTACTACTGATATGGTGGTCTACTAGAAATTCTGATCAGTTGAGGACTCCATGATATCTGCTCCAGCTTCATCAACAAAGTCATCTTCACTTGGTTCCGAGTCGATGTCGTCGATGATGATGTAGTTATCCGGGCAAGTGCATTCGTCATCTTCTGCTTTTGGCACTGGATTTCCCATGAATACTCCAATCTTCTTCTCCAGGTCGTCATTCTTCCCTACTAGTGCGACGATTTCCTCCAAATAATCCTCGCGTGTAGCCTTGAGTTCTTCCTCCAGCTCCTTGATCTTCGTCAATGCCTTCTTCAGATCTTCCTTGTCTGAGCACATCTGGTTCTCCTGGCGACGAATGTGTTGGTTTTGCTCCTGGATGAAAGCTGCTATTGATCCATCCTTCTTGGTTCTGATCATCTCCCATTGCTCGTCTCGGCGTCCACAAATCTGATAAATTGTATCCTTAAGCTCCTTGTGGTAGACTTCTCCAATGCGTCCCATAGCGATGTGGGCGGCCATGCTCTTCCCTAAACTCCAGCTTGGTGCTTCGAAAACCAATCTTATGGGTTCAGTAACTGGCACAAACGTCCTTCCTGGAACTTGAAGTTGAATCTTCCAGCTCTCCTCTTTGGGTAATGTGGCGTTGTAGGTTCCAGTGATGCTTGGTATTCCTATGTTCAAGTACTTAGTGACTTCCTTCAAGTGTCGTCCAAAAGGCGTGTCTTCATCTGGTTGCATGAACTTGCTCCTTGCATCCGCCATTCCTAAAAGAGTAGAAAGTGGAGAGGGGTCAGAAATGAGAAGAGAGAAGTGTTCTAGGGCTTAAGCTTAGTGGTCGTGTCCTACAGTCAGCGTGTGCTCTGATACCACCTTTTGTAGCGACCAGACCTCAAATGGTCTGTGCTGCTGTGCACCAGTGTCATCCCTGGATCAGTAATGCTGACACGCACAATACAAATGGAGGATTTATAACAGAGTAGCAATCACACACTTATTACATCGAATATCTCCAAAGAGAATAAGTATGATAAATATGGCTTAAGGCCATCTAAAAACGATAACAGTGGAAGACTTGGAAGATAAGTGAGTCCATCAACTCCAACGGCATCACTGAGTATAAGACCACGACCTAAGGCACCTTACTCGTCGTCTGAAAAGTCTGCAACATGAAACGTTGCAGCCCGAAAACGGGTCAGCACATGGAATATGCTGGCAAAATAACACATAGAGAATAATGAACATAGTAATGCTATACTACATGCATATATGGCAGGTGGAAAGCTCTATGGTTATAGTTTTGCGAAAAGCCAATTTTTCCCTACTGCAAAGGAATAAATTTTATTTAACTACCATGGTGGTTGTTAAACATTGATATGGTTGACAGCATCTCAATCCCAATTAAGTATCATCATTAACCCAACAAAATTAATTAAAGTAACATGGTGATGAGATTCACATGATAATCCAGGTACTAGATACTCAAGTTGTCCATAACCGGGGACACGGCTAACCATGATTAGTTTGTACACTCTGCAGAGGTTTGTGCACTTTTCCCCACAAGACTCGATCTCCTCCGTTGAATTACTCGCACTACATGGTGTTTGAGTAACGGATGACCGAGACACAGTCTTTCAGAAGTGTTTGCACCTTACGTATGGGTAGACAGTTACACCTACTTTCCCCTACATCTGCTAGTCTACCACTGTAAGAGTTCACACAACTTAATCAACTATGCTAGATCCCATAATAGCTTGCGGCTGGACATGGAAGTTTCTAGCATGAATAATCTCATGATCCCTTTGAACCTGGGTGGCGGTCCAAAAGAAAAACAGGCAATCCTGGAATACCCAGGTACCTCAATCCACCCAGATGTGAGTTTTAGTTGCCACCTTAGGTAAACCATTAATTAAAAATCTCACATCTGTCATGAATATCTCTCAGACCCAATCCACGTCTACGAGCATAGCATGGCAATATAATAGCAACGTAGAAGTAACTCCCAAGGGTTTGATAAATAAAACAGGTAATAGGTACTACCTCAACTACTTCCCAATACCCACAATTTAGTTAGATCCTAACCATGCAATGTTTGAGGATTGATCTAATGCAATAAAAACTGGGTATGGAAAGGTATGATCAAAGTGTTACTTGCCTTACTGATGATCCGCGAAACCTAGCGATTCGAAGTAACAAGCGGCGCACTCCGGGTACTCTATCGCAAACAAACAAGCAAACAATAAGTACTCATCTAATGCACAGGTAAAACTCGAATGAAAGATCCAACCAGAAAGTTCAACTTAAGAACTCCGGTTTGCAAAAAGAATCAACTTGAACGAAGCAACGAAAGTCAAACGGCGAAAGAAAAAAGCTTCATTTACTAATCTGGATCTAGGTCAAATTTTACAATAGCAACAACTTGTTTGAGTAGGTTAAACGGAAAGAGAATTTCGAGACGAAACTCTAGGCGCTTGAATCGCCTGATTCCGATAAACGAGCGAAAAGTTAAACAAAAACGAAGATCCGATCAGAAATCGAGATCTGAAATAATCGCGGAAAAATCGACGAAAAAGAAAAAATGACGAATGGTTAAAGAACGGACGTTCGTTAACAGAGAAAATCCGACGAACACGTTCGTTAAAACGAACGGGTCGGTGAACGTTCACGAAATAATAAAACCGAAGAAAATAAACCGATCTAGGGTTTTTGAAAAAAACGAACGGTTTTTTTTAAACCGGCAAACGGCGGCGGCGGCTCGGTACCTCGTCGGGATGGGGCTCCGGCGGGGTCGGCGGGGTGGCTTGGGGCGGCGGGGGCTCGGGCGGGGCTCGGGGTGGCGAGGGGGTGGCGTGGGGCGGCGAACGGCGGCGGGGCTCCGGCTCCGGCGGGGCTCGGCTCGGGGCGGCTTGCGGGTGCGGGTACGGGGTGAAGGGGGGGGGGCGGCGGTATATAAGGAGGGGGGCTGCTTGGGGAAGGGGTAAGGCGGCGGCGGCGGCTCCCGTGCTCGGGGCGGACTCGGGTGGCGGCGGTGCGTACGCGCGGAGGAGACGACGCGGCTGGGCCGGCCGCTCGGCTGGGTCTCGGCCCGGTCGGGCGCGGCGCGTTTTTTTTAAACATTCTGCCAAAAAAAATCACAGCAAAATAAATAAAAATCCAAAAAAGATAAAACAAATTTTCCCCGTCTAGTTAAAATAATTAGAACAGGGTGAACATTTGTTTGGCACAAAAATGCAGTTTTGAAAACGTGCAATTTTTTTAATGCAACTAAATTGCAAATAAAATCCGAATAAAATCCAATATATGATTTTAATATTTTTCCTCCAATATTTCAATTGTTTTGGAGAAGTCATATTTTCTCCTCTCATTTATTTTTTAATGTGAAATATTTTTCCGGAGAGAAAATAATTAAAACCCAAAATCCTCGTTTTATTATTTGATAAAATCAAATATGATAAGTCGGGAAAATCCCCAACTCTCTCCGAGGGTCCTTGAGTTGCTTAGGATTTATCGAGGATTTGCCAAAATGCAATAAAAAATATGATATGCAATGATGATCTATGTATAACATTCCAAATTGAAAATTTGGGATGTTACATCACTAGTTAAATTTTTGACCTCTTCAAACCCACTTTTATCAATTTTCTCAACAGAATTTTCACCCTCCAAATTATCGGGACGCCTTCTAGCTAAAGTTGACTCTTCTTCAGTCCCTTTTTCATCAATCTTAGCTTTACTAAACGAGGAATCAATAGAAGAAACACCAATCATTTTTATGAAAGCAATCACTAGAAAATGCTTTTTCTAAAAATTCTCTTCTAGCTCTAAGCATAGCGGTTCTTTTCTTACTTTCATCCATAGAAAGATAAAGAGCTTTAATTTATTCCTCAACCATAGGCACAAAAATTTCCATCTTAAGATTTTCTACATCATGAGAAATTCTATCAATACTTCTAGACATATCATCAATCTTATTCAACTTTTCTTCTATTGTAGCGTTGAAAACTTTTTTAGTATTTATAATTTATTTAATATTATTCGCAAGATCAGAGGTGTTCCTATTATTATTATAAGAAGGATTACCATAGGAATTACCATAATTATTAGAGGAATTACTAGGAAAAGTCCTAGGATTCAAATTACCTCTATAAGCATTGTTATTGAAATTATTCTTCGAGATAAAATTCACATCTATGGCATCACTATTTTGATGAATCAAAGTAGACAAAGGCACATCATTAAAATCAATAGGAGCACTTTTATTAGCAACCAATTTCATAAGAGAATCAACTTTTCCACTCAAAGAAGAAATTTCTTCAACCGGATTAACTTTTTTACTAGTAGGAGCTCTTTCGGTATGCCATTGTGGATAATTTGCCATGATATTATCAAGCAATTTGTTGGCTTCACCCAAAGTACTTTCCATAAAAGTACCACCCGCGGCGGAATCTAAAAGATTACGAGAAACAAAATTCAACCCCGCATAAATTTTTTGTATGATCATCCAAAGATTTAACCCATGAGTTGGACAAATCCTTAGCATCAATATCATCCTTTCCCAAGATTGTGCAACATGCTGATGTTCAAGTTGCTTGAAATTCATGATCTGGGTTCTAAGGGAAATAATTTTCACGGGCGAAAAATACTTAGTAATAAAAGCATCCTTACACTTATCCCAAGAATCAATACTATTACAAGGCAAAGAAGAAAACCAAAATTTGCACGATCTCGCAAAGAAAATGGAAATATTCAGCTTCACAACATCATTGTCCACATATTTTTCTTTTGCATATCGCATAATTCCACGAATGTGTTAAGATGGGACGCGGCATCCTCATTAGGATTACCGGAAAATTGATCTTTCATAACAAGATTCAGCAAATCGGTATTAATATCACAAGACTCCGCACTAGTGGCGGGAGGAGCAATCGGAGTGCTAATAAAACCATTGTTGTTGGTATTGGAGAAATCACACAACTTGATGTTCTCTTGATTCATTGTGACTATGAAACAAGATTGCACTCAACAACAGATCCGATGAGAAAACAGCGACCGAAAATGAGGGCGAATAAAACGGCAAATTTTTGTGAAGTGGGGCAGAGGAAAACGAGAGGCAAATGGCAAATAAGGTAAATTGCAAGGAGATGAGATTTGTGATTAGGAACCTGGTAGATGTTGATGATGTCTCCCCGGCAACGGCGACAGAAATTCCTTTTGATGCTTGCTTAAACTACGTCGGTATTTCCCCGAAGGGGAAGGGATGATGCAGAACAACAACGGTAGGTATTTCCCTCAGTGATAAGATCAAGGTTATCGAACTAGTAGGAGAACCACGCAACACTACATGAACGGCACCTGCACACAAATAACAAATACTCGAAACCCGACGTATTAAAGGGGTTGTCAATCCCTTTCCGGCAGCGGCGCCAGAAGTTGGCAAAAAGACGGGGTAAAAATATGATAGATTGGATAAATAGATCTCGCGGGAACGCGAGATAAAATAAATAAGAATAAATTGCAGCAACGTATTTTTGTATTTTTGGTTTAATAGTTCTGAAAATAAAAGCAAATAAAAATAGATCATGAAAGCAAATATAATAAAGAAGAGACCCGGGGACCGTAGGTTTCACTAGTGGCTTCTCTCGAGAAAAATAGCAAACGGTGGGTAAACGAATTACTGTTGGGCAATTGATAAAACTTCAAATAATCATGGCGATATCTAGGCAATGATCATTATATAAGCATCACGTCCAAAATTAGTAGACCGACTCCTGCCTGCATCTACTACTATTACTCCACACATCGACCGCTATCCATCATGCACCTAGTGTATTAAGTTCATGGAGAAATGGAGTAATGCAATAAGAATGATGACATGATGTAGACAATATCTATTTATGTAGAAATATACCCCATCTTGTTATCCTTCATGGCAACGATACATATGTGTCGGTTCCCCTTCTGTCACTGGGATCAAGCACCATAAGATCGAACCCATCACAAATCACCTCTTCCCATTGCAAGATAAATAGATCAAGTTGGCCAAATAAAACCCAAATATCGGAGAAGAAATACGAGGCTAAAAGCAATCATGCATATAAGGGATCAAAGAAGACTCAAATAACTTTCATGGATAAAAAGAAAGATCGGATCATAAACTCAAAGTTCATCGGAGCCCCACAAACACACCACAAAAAGAGTTACATCATATGGATCTCCAAGAGACCATTGTATTGAGAATCAAAAGAGAGAGAGGAACCCATCTAGCTACTAACTACAGACCCTAGGTCTACAAAGAACTACTCACGCATCATCGGAGAGGCACCAATGGACATGATGAACCCCTCCGTGATGGTGTCTAGATTGGATCTGGTGGTTCTGGAACTTCTGGCAGCTGGAATTGATTTTCTTTGACTCCCCTAGGGTTTCTGGAATATTGGGGTATTTATAGAGCAAAGAGTTGGCTCGGGAGGCCACCGAGGTGGGCACAACCCACCAGGGCCCGCCCTAGTGTCTTGTCCTCACCTCGGGCTCCCTCTTCGGTACTTCTTTGGCCCACTGGATGTCTTCTGGTCCAAAAAGTCCACAAAACGTTTCGCTGCGTTTGGACTCCATTTGGTATTGACTTCCCGTGATGTAAAAAACATGCAGAAAACAACAACTAGCACTGGGCACTATGTCAATAGGTTAGTACCAAAAAATGATATAAAATGACTATAAAATTGTAAAACATCCAAGAATGATAAGATAACAACATGGAACAATCAAAAATTATAGATACGTTTGAGACGTATCAGGCTGCCGTCGCCGGAGAATAACAAGAGGTGTGGGTGACTAGAGGGATAGCCAGGCCAGGGATGCGAGTATGCTGAGGCTGTGAGGCCTGCCCGGCAGCACAGCTGGCCACGGAGGCGAGGGCAAGCGGTTCCGCCGGCGCTGGTTTGGGCGGCTGGAGCAGGAAGATCAGAGACTGGAGAAGCACGATTGCCGTTTGATAGACATCTAACGGTCTGGCGCTGGTAGAGTTGATTGTTGACTAAGTATCTTTTTTTGAGAAACCTTGTGTACGCATGAACTTAGTAGGCCCACAAGTCAGCCTCCAAATCTGTGGCAGACAACATAGTGCCTAGTTGCTATTTTTTAATAATTTGCAGCCCATTCGCTAATTCTTAAGTAATTTATGACAGCCCATTTTCTGCCCAGGACCACGGTCAAAAAGTTCAACCTTATTTTGCATATTTCGGTGGAGTCCGAATTTTTTTAATCCAGAAATGATAAACATTTTTTAAGAACTTGTCGATTTTCCAAATAAAATATCATTTTGTTTTTGTAAGCTAATAAGACGTGGGACAATTGAGTTGGTTTTAGGGAAAACCAGTGGTAAAAAATCAGCGCTCGGGGGGGCGGGGGGAACAAAAAAAATAAGGATGTAAAGATGAAAAGGGAACTTTATGTATTTTCAGTATAATAATACGTGTATATGAACTAGTAAAACTATAGGTAGAGATTAGAAAATAGAAGTAGGACATGGCGTTTAAACAGGAAAATAGAACTGGGTTGTGTGTTTGATTCAGTTAAAAAACTACCTGCGGATGTTCTAAGACGAAATATAACTAAGGATGGCGGGCTAGAGGTCAGTTGATACTGCTGGATCTTTGTGCACCATTGTCCTCATGGTCTAGGCCTGTTAGAAACAAAACCAAGCCTGTGCAGTCTATAGCCCAGTTGAAACTTGCTCGGCCTGAAAAAACAATATTCCTGCTGGATCCCAGTTATCAGTCTGTACTTGCAGAATTATCTCGTTTATTGACTATGTTGAAGACTTCATGGGTTTCACCGTCTCAGATGTCAACATTATTTTTCAATCATGATAATAAGTGCATGCACTTGCTTGCGTACGGCCATGGACCTACTGGTTCTGTACGGTTAGGCTCTGTATGGACAGCCATCTTGTGGTTCCACGGACGAATTTCATGCAAATCGGATGGTTTTCAGTGAAAGCGGACTAAATTCATTGCATTTTACATATTTATTTCCATTATGGAACTTTTTACATATTTCAACTAATAATAATGGACTAGGCCTTTTTTAGTCCATGGGAGGCGCTTCACGATCGAGGTCGCAACACTTAACTGTTCTGGAAGGCTCAAATCCATCGCTCCTCTCTTTTAACAAGTTGCAGCTGGGCTTGGCATGCCACAACCCAGTTCTGACGTGCTGTGTCCAACTATCAGCCTGTGAAACCGGATTGATCCCCTGCGTACTTTGAAGATGTAAAAAATTTGGAGAACTGGGAATTCGAACGGCAGGTGCTTATGCTACCCATCAAATAAAAATCAGGTGCCTGAAAATTCGTTTCGAAACAAATGATTCAGCTTTATATCCACATCGACCCTCGACATGATGGTTGGAAGCAAATGCCAAGTTCATACCGAAAGATCGTTAACAACAATACCAACTTGCAGACAACCAGGTAGTACAAGTACCAATACCAAACTAACTTATAATCTTTTTAGTCCTAGCCCTAGTGTTCGTCTGGTAGAAAATCTTGCAGAGGACCAGCTCCCGCTCCTTCTCTTGCTCCAGGTCCCCGAGGTGATACTGGTGCATCACCCAGTCGGTCCTCTACTGGTCGAAGTTCTTGTTGGTGTGCTGCACTAGAACCTTTTTGCTGCCCGTATGCCAGCCATTGACCATCACCGGCAAGGTAATGCTGGTCTTGTGCCACATCGCGTGCATGCCACACTCCGACTATATCTTGCGGCGCGTCCACGTGCCCCTTTTGAACGCCCTGGAGTTGCGCTAGAAGAAATGCTTGCTGAGGCCACTCAGTGTGATACCTGCAGTATTTTTGAATACAGGTTTTAGTGTACGTAGTTGGCATTTTCATAACATCTTTGGCATGTTGCAGCCACTTGTTTCACTTTTTATTAACTGTCAAATTGTAATTGCTTTACTAGGTCTACGTCTAAAAAGAAAAATAGAGCTATAAAGAAAGGAATATGTTTGTGCAAGTAGACGTCCGATCGGTGTCTCACCTAGAAGTTTCTCAGGATGGGTGTAGCATATGCCGTGCTTGCTGTCGATGGTTGGTATGAACAAATCCATGAAAGGGTGAGATCTCGCAATGTCAGCACTCACTTTGGCCTCAAGGTGCTCGATCAACTCCAGATCCGTGGGATTGCACTTGACGCCAGCTGGCAGCACCAGCCAATCCTTCTTGGACTTGCATCGGTTAATTCCAATTATATGGTACTCAATGTATGATCAATCGACTGTTTTAAGTGAATGATGAAAGATTTTTACAAATAAGTGGTACTCCAAATCTGAAGTCCACAATACCCGAACAAACTGGGGTCTCGGCTTCATTACTACATGTAGACTCTAAATACTTGAAAACCCCCATAAAGATCGAAATCATAATACAGGGCGACGGGATGAATACTCACAGGAGCGGCCTTGCTGGTTCCTTCCTTCATCCGGCTAGCTTGAAGAGCATCCTTGTTGAGATTGATTTTTTTTAGCGTCTTCCTTTTGACTACTTGCAATGAAGTATAGCAACTCCACTAGCTCATCGCTCATCGTACCAAATGGATCGGAACAAGGCGGCGGCTGGGAGGCGGGGAGACCGGGAGAGAATGGGAGAGTGACTTTGTAGAGAATGCGAGAGTGATGTGGTAGTGTCGGGGAAACGACACCTATGGGATCCCATGGATCCCTTCTACGGTTCGGCAGGGAAAAAGGTGTGCACGAAGAGCAGATCCAACGATCAACACGAGGGATTTTTACCCAGGTTCGGGCCGCTGAGAAGCATAAAACCCTAGTCCTGCTTTGGTGTATTGAGAGTTCTTGAGCTCTGGCTAGCTGCTACACATGCAAACTGGGCCAGAAAGTCCAAAAGTCCCCCCATGTATCGCCTTGGGCCTCCTTTTATACTAAGGGGCTACCACAGTGGCGTACAGTGCATACTGGAGGTGTAAAGTTGCTACAGTGATCATACTTATCACTGACGTCTTAGGACAAACGCATTTAATGCACTGCTTACATGTCCCTAACTTTCTTGGGGACAGAAACAGAGCCCGTCCAGTCCGTCGCCGCCTCACCCCATCTCGACACGCATCTAGGATGACGAGGCTCGCGGGGCCAGGCTGGCAGGCTAATTGCTGTGCTGGAGCGGTGTCAGGGCTGTGGGATCTTTGCCGTGTGCGATTCTTGCCGTGGCCTGGCAAACGTCCCCGGCAAGAATCTTGTCGGGGCCTCGCAAATGTTCCTGGCAAGAATCTTGCTGGGAACTTTGCCTTTTGGTCTTCACAAAGATCTGCATGCCACCACGTAGACGCCCCTGGATCTTGGTCTTGACATTGTCAATGGTGTCAGAGCTCTCAACCTCAAGGGGGATGGTCTTGCTGGGGCTTCGCTTCGCAAACCATCCTGACAAGAATCTTGCCGGGAGCCCAGCTTGTGGTCTTCTTTGATCGTCTCGTATTTGCTTCCAGTTGCCCTAGTCAAGCCCTGCCGTGGGTACGGCTGCAACTGCCCGTGCACAAGTATGGGGTACTAAAGGGCCCAAACTTTAGTCCACCGACAGGAGCCCCCGGGCCTGGGCCACACACGTGTGCAAGGCGTTGTTGGGCTAGGCACAAACAGTGCACAGGCACACGTGGCAGGGTTAACCGTTGTAATCATCTCGTATGCTATGCTTCCCCACGATTCGCATTGAGTGGGCGACGTGGGATACGTGCGTGGAACGGCCGCACACTACAAAAAAAAGACACTTCCGTGATGATACGTGTTTTTCATAGTAGGTCACATTTTCTGCCATGCATCTACATCCATGACGATTTTATGACAGAATCAAGATAGTCATACATGTGATGTCGTAGAAGTGTTCCATGACATTACCAAAATTATCATCAAGGAAGTGTCCACTTCCACGACGATAAATCGTGCGTCATGGAAGTGCTTTCATCAAGGCTGACCGACACGTGGCATGCACCGTAACAGGTCGCCGTTAAGCTATCGGGTCCGGTTTTGGATCCGATAACCCGCTAACAGGCCGGACAAATGAGGATTGTCCACGTGTAAAATTCTCATTGGCCGGAGGAAACACGTGTTGGCTCACCGTTGGGACAGATGTCATCCATTCATTGGACATGACGCGCCTACGATACATCGACACGTGGCATGGCCCAACAGAGGCCCATTCCGATGAAAAGGCCGACCCATTTGACTTGGTCAAAAGGTAATGGGCCGGCCCACGGAAAGCCTGTTGACGGCCTATTTGTATATAGCCCATTTATGGCCCGCAAACTCACGGCCCGTTACGGCCTATCGGAATTAAGCCCAGTAGCTTCATCTGGGCCGTCCAATATGATTCCAACCCGTTGTAACTTTCGGCCCATGTATGGCCCATGATGTCTTTCGGCCCATACGAGGCCATTTGTAACTCTTGGCCCATTAACGGCCCGTGGTGAATCTGGCCCGTTATGAACAGTGTACCCCTTTATACCCATTAAGGGCCCATTATTCCATTGGGCCATTTCCAACCCGTGTTATCTTTCGGCCTTCTCAGGGCCCATTTATTCTTGGGCTCATTTCCAGTATTCAGTTACTTATGGCCCGTTATAGGGCTTTTCTGCTTGTGGGCCAAATTCAGCCTGCGGTTACAATCGGCCCGTTTGCAGCCCGTTAATCCGTTGGGCCGTTTTCATAGGGTCATCAAATACGGCCGATTAACGATGGCTCGTTATTGTCGGCCCATGAACAGACGATTCCAAATCTAGCCTGTTTACGGCCCATATTGCGGTCTATTATTGGCCCATGTTTGGCCTATCGATCATACGGCACGTAGAAGGCCCATTGATGCTACGGCCCATAGAAGGCCCATTGTTTCTATGGCCCTTAGAAGGCCCATTTGTTTCTACGGCCCGTAGGAGGCCCATGGTAACTATAGTAAATATGTAGCCCATGGTTATTGTGGCCTAGTTTTAAAAAATAGGTTATTGCGACCACTAGCAAACCGCGGAAAAAGAACTGCACTGACTACAAGCAAACAAATAAACAAGACAACAAGGAAATAAATAAGCAAGCAACTTATGCTAGGCTATCACGGCTATTACAAATATTACATCCATTGGGCATAAAAGTTCGCCACCAGTGCAAATATAGGGAACAAAGCAGCATATATATCATATACACTGGTTGTCAAAGTTGGCGACCGGTGCAAATAAACGCCGCAGCAAAACAAGTCCAGAACTGAAACCACTTCAGAAGAGCTCAAGAAACGATATCCTGGGTACCCATAATGCTGGCAAGATGCTTAGCAATCCTATTAACTTTCTCTTGTTTCGCGCTTAAATCCTCCAGCACTTGCTGTTGCACCAGAAAGTATGCATCTGAATTCTGCAGGAACTTCCTCAGTCCTTCGGCTTCCTGTCGCATAACATCTGATCGATGTCTTTCAACTTGAAGTTGAGACTCAAGAAGCCAAACTGATTCAGGCAGCGAGTTCGAAGAGCTGATGCCAGCAGTAGTAGCCAGTAACTCAAACACTACATCAAGACAGGACTTTGGGGTTGTCTCAGTGTCTTCAATATAGTTATTATCAGCTTTCTTGGAGACCAACCGGGATGTCTCACTATCTTGAACCTTATCTACATTACTTCCTTTACCATTGCATAACGGGGTACTCTTCTCCAATATTTTATCCGCGTTCTAAAAGAGAAACAAATAAACACATCACAGGTTTACAATGTAGTATATGAAACTCATTTTGGTAAACCAGTTCAGTAGTAAGGTGGACAGGATAACAGCATGAAACAAACATATATCTATGTAGTATGGTCACTGTATGCTCTATATCATTCTAGTTTATGTTGCCAAATCAAGATAGATACAGTTCGAATCATATCTACTAAAGACAAAGCATCATAGACAAAATATAAGTGTGGGAAACTACACAGCAATAACAACACTTGTAATGTGCATGGCATGAGAACATAATTGTTTATTCAATTGAAACTAAAATCAACATAGAGCAAGTTACAACAGCAAACACGTTAAAGAAACAGGTTTAAAACATACCTGTTGCGCCATTGGAGTTTCAATTGCGTCCTTCAAATTTGAAATTAGTTGGTATGAGTAAATACAGTGATGCAAGAGCAAAGTAGTATGAACCATAGCTATGGTAACTGACCTGAGAACAATTTTTCTTTTGCTTTAAGCGTTGACTTGGGGTTCGGAGTGGTCCTCGTGCTTTGGGCACTGCAGTTGCCTTACTAACTGCTCGTGTTCAGGTGCTCTGTGGTGGAGACGGTGCTGTGTCAACTGGAACTGGGTTACTATTTGCTGGGGTTGGGTTAGAAGGGGTGTAGTTGGTTCTCTGTCCAACTGGGTAGGGGTACAATCTGCGTGAGTCTAGGTTATGTGTGGTGGGGCTGGTTCTTGGGCAACTACAACCGTGGTTCTATCTGCATCAACAGGTAGCACGATCTTTTTTGAAGACCGTGTTTTTACTCCCACAGATACTGCCATCACCCCCTCCAATTGAAATGGATGATAAACAAGAAAAGTAATTGAATGTACATACATTGTAAGATAGATAGGTGCAATGGATAGTAGGGCAGAAAATAGGGCATGAAATAATTCACATTTATGTTGTCTAACCAAACAGAATAGCAGGACATAATTTCACATATATGATGGCTAATTAAACAGGATAGCATGACGCAATTTCACATGTATGATGGCTAACTAAACAGGATAGAATGACATACTTCAAAATATGATGACTATGTAAACAGGATGACATGATATAACTATACGATGTGTCTACTAAAGTGGTTGGCATGCCATAAATCACAAACATGTCATCGATGGAAACATGATGGCATGATATAATTCATGGATAGAATGACATAATTCAAAATATGATGACTATGTAAACAGGATGAGATGATATAACTATATTATGTCTTTAGAAAATGGGTTGGCATGCCATAATTCAGATACATGCTGTCTATGTAAACATCTTGGCATGATATAATTCAAATATATGATTTATATACTAAGCAAGTGTGCAGGGGGCAATCGCATATATGATGTGTCAACTAAGGAGATGGCATTCAATATTGTGTATATGATGTAAAAACTAAGCATTGCAATACAACATATGCATGACATGAGTAATATAACCCTGCCAAGTTTGAGCATACACCTCAGGGGGATAATAGGACTGGTCTTCTGCCTCTGAAGCCTCCTCTGAAGAGCTATCTGTAACCAGCAAGATATCTGCTTCAGCAGGTAGCATTGTCTGCTCTGAAGACCTTGTTTTCACTCCGGATTTCTCCATCGCCAATTCAAATGGCTGATGCACAGGAAGAACAGTTGAATATACAAACATTGTCGACAAATTCAATGAGAAGTACAAAAAAAGGATGGCATGATATAATTCACATATATGACGCTTGGCTAAACAGCATGGCATTGCATAATTCACATATATAATGCCTTGCAATAAGATAGCATTGCATAATTCACATATATAATGTCTTGCAACAAGATGGCATCGCATAATTAACATATATGGTAATTAGACAGTAAACAGGTGGCATTCACACAAAGCATGTCTAAACTACGAAAATGACATAGCAATGCAAGATACCATACGCACGATATGAGCAACATAACCCTACCAAGTTAGAGCATGCAGCTCGGGGGGGGAATAGGACTGGTTATCTGTCTCTGAATCCCCCTCCGAGGAGCTATCCGTAACCAGCAAGACATGCACTTCGTCAGATAGCATTGTCTGCTCTCAAGACCTTGTTTCCACTTCAGATTTTTTCCATGACCGTGTCGAATGGCTGATGCACAGGAAGAGTAATTGAATGTACTAAAATTGTTGACAAATTTAACACGTAATAAAAAAATGATGGCATGATATAATTCACATATAAGATGACTGGCTAACCAGGGTGGCATTGCAAAATTCACATATAAGATGCCTGGCTAAACAAGATGGCATTGCATGATTCACATATACGATAAAGAAACTAAACAGATGGCATTGACACAAAGCATGTCTAAACTAAGAAGATGACATATTTGATGTATAATGTAAGCAATGCAAGGCACCATATGCATGATATTACCAACATCAGCATGCCAAGTTGGAGCGAAGACCTCAGGGGGTATGTAGCGACCCGACCACAGACGGTCAAGTCTCTGTGCTTAAGTGTCATCTCTGGATCGGTATGCTGACACACATAGTACTCGAGGATTTATAACAAAGGAAAATCACATGTATAAAGTAACATAAATACTATTACCTCAATACAAATAGCGGAAGTAACAACGAGGTGGTGGATTCCCATCAACACCAACGGCAAAGTTGAGTGTAGAAATCATAACCCTAACGTATCACTTACTCGTCATATGATTCCTGCAACATGAGACGTTGCAGCCATGTAGGTCAGTACATTGAATGTACTGGCAATTTCACACTGCAGAGCAATGTTGAATAATGGCTATCACTACATGCATATTTGACTGGTGGAGGCTCTAGGTTTAAATTTGCATAAAGCTAACTTTTCCCTACAACAAAGGAATACATTTTATTTAACTACAAAGTTTGTTGAAAATATTGAGAAGCTTCCTCCAACTCAATCCCAAAATAATATTAATAACCCAATAAATTTAATTAAATAAAGTGATGAGATCAAATCAATAATTCAAGTACCAGATACTCAAAATGTCCATAACCGGGGACACGGCTAATCATGATTAGTTTGTACACTCTCCAGAGTTTTGCAGACTTTTCCCCACAAGACTCGATCTCCTTCGTTGAATTTCTCGCGCTGCATGATGTTTGAGAAACGGATGACCGAGACACAGTCTTTCTGAAGCATTAAATCTTAACTCTAGGTAGACAGTACCACCTACTTTCCCCTACATCTGCTAGCCTACCACTGAAAGAGGTCACACAACATACTCAACTACGCCAGAGCCCATAATGGCTTGTGGCTGCACAAGGAAGTTTCTAGAATGAATAATCTTATGATCCCTTTGAGCCTGGGTGGCATTCCATAGGATGATCACACGGGTACTCCGGGATCCCCTTGGGCAAGCACTGGGTTATCCAGATGCCCGGGCAAACCACTAGGTGCTCTAGGGTGCCCCAACCATTCCACCCAGATGTGTATTAAAGTAGCCACCTTAGGTTAAACCTTAGATAACAATAACTCTCACATATTTCATGAATTCTCTCAAAACCAAACCACGTCTACAAGCATAGCATAGCAGTAAGCATAACGTAGTAGTACCCAGGGGTTGAAAGCAAGACAATAGGTTCCTACCTCATCAACTACTTCCCAATACCCACATGTTATCAGTCCTACTCATGGAATGTTTGAGGGTTGAAACTAATGCATAAAAACTGGGTAATGAAAAGTATGATCAAAGTGTGTACTTGCCTTGTACCGTTGATGAAGATGACTCGCACTCTTAACTCCTGATAGTTCTACTCGTCACACTCCGTTCAATCTATCGTGAGCAAGCAATAGTAACCACACATAAGCAATCATGCAAAAGAATCGAAGAAAAGATCTCGGAAAACTTCGAAAAAAGCAATTAACTCTTGCAATGGAAAACAATTTCTAACAGTACCAAAATTAGGTGAATTTGGCCTTATCAGAAAGTTTAGGTCAAGAGCTTCAATTAGCAGAAGAATCAATTAAATCGGAGTTATAAAACTCGAGCTATGAACAAAAGAAATTTGAATTCAAATCTGTTTGAAACCAAATTTTAAATTTTCAAAAACATGATCAAGTTGATTATCTAAATAGAGGGGATCGTAACGAAAAAGTGGGTGTTGGTTTCGTTGGATTTGGATAAATGGTGCAAAAGTTGTGATCGTTTGAAGATCAGGGGCTAATATGAAAATAAAATATTCACGGATGGGTCCCTAGCAGAAATTAAAACAGAAAAAGAAAAAACTATCGAGCGAACGCTCATTAACGAAATCTAACGAACGAAAACTGTTCATTACGGAACCTAACGAACGAACCATTTGCTAAATAAATAAATAATGAACGGATCGGCTACCGTCGGATTGAGATCCGACGGCCGAGAGGGGCGAGGAAGTTACCGCGGTGGCGGCTCGTCGGCGGCGAGACGGGCGCGGAGGCGGCGGCTTCGAGCGACGGCTCCGGGCAGCGGCGCGTGCGACGGAGCGGTCGGGGAGGGTGGCGGCGGCAGTGTGAGGCGGCGGCGGCGGCAGCGGGCAACGGCGACGCGCAGTGCGGCGCCGGATCAGGCTGAGGCGAGGCGAAGCGGTGAAGCGGCAGCGGCGACTTCGGGGAGAGAGAGGGGTCTAGGGGCGCGGCTTTATAGGAGGGAGGCGAGGCGGTGGCGTGGCGTAGGGTGCAAGGCGAGGCGGCGACGGGAGGTGGAGTCCCGATGGCGGCTGCGACGTACACAAGCCGGTCTCCTGTGGGAGGTTGGTGACGGGCGCGGGCGTGCTGGGCCGCGGCCTGGCTGGTAGCGGGGCCGGCCCAGTCGGCGGGAAAAAAGTTTTCTTTAAACAGACACGACAAAAATAAAATAAGAACCAAAAAAAATTTAACATAGGCATATAATATACCAAAATTTTCAGAAAAATATTTTTTACAACAGGAACATTTTTCTAGCGTCAAATAAAATCCACAAATAAAGCAAAGAGTGCTACTCGTTCAATAAAACCTCATAAAAATCATTTTAAAAATACCAAAATAAGTTCAAATTTATTTCTCTCCATTTTTCTATTGTAGGGAATCATGTTACCCTATTTTCCATATATTTTATTTTTGGAGAAAAATAATTTGAATAAAACCCAAATAACTCCAAATTGAAAATAATTCATAGGGACTTTTAATTATTAATTCTTTGAAACTTCCAACTCATATTTCATACAATTTGAAGAAGTCGTTTTATCTTCTCTCATGGAAATCATTGAGTTGCTTAAAGTTTCTAAATTTGGAATATTTTAATGGAATTCAAATCTTTTCAAAACCCTTTTCTTTTATTTAAATGGAAGAAGTCATATCATTTTCTCTCTAGGGTTTTGTATTTGAAAAGAATTTGAATTCATGGAGATCATAAATGCAAAATGAAACTTTGGGAAAGACCTTTTATTCCCTCCCATTTAACTTTCAAAAAGTTCCAAATTTCACTCAGTTTCACTCAAGCGATCATACAATCAATCGAAACTATCTATTTAATATAACATTCCAAAATTTAGAATTTTGGGATGTTACAAACCTACCACCCTTAATATGAATCTCGTCCTCGAGATTCGGTGAGGCTAGAAAGAAATAGGTTAGGTTCGGGGGTCTCCTAAAAAATCCATCGGTCGTCACAGGGGGTATGGGGTGTTACCACCCTTAGAAGCATGGTTACGGTTCCATCAAAACTCATATACTCCATCCTTATTCTTGACAGTGTTGGTCTCCTTAAATCTTCAGTATAATTCCTTCTCTGGGCTCCTCCGGTAGTGGCATAACCTTTTTCTTCAATCCTTGTGTCCTTTCATCTTGGTACGGTTCTTATGTGACTGGGTCTTCTTAGTTGATGGGTCTGGCGCCAGTACTAAACAACTATCGATGTCTCACGGTGGTCAACAATTTATGGTTTCTCCTGCAGGAAATGGGTCTGGACTTCATTCTCACCGTATATCCTACGATTGGCAACAGCTGCCTTGTACAAGGGATAAATTTGTCATGCCATTCTAAGGATTAAACAAGGTTTTGATCGTCGTCACTCTACTATGGGTAAGTCACTCAGATTTACCATCCCATATAGCAAGGCGAATAATAAGAGTAAGTTGGTATGGTGATCAATCCATCCCACACCCAAATCATTACCTTACATATGGTTTAGTGAATCTCGCATTTTAACACTCGGTCATCCTCACAAGCATTGCAGAATTTCTCTTGACAACAAACCAAGTTCGGATAAATCCATGGATTCTGCAAGCTGGAAAAAAAATCTATCGTTCCTTCACAACTCTCAGGTTTTTGCGTAACTCCTATAAGATCGTCAGTCGATAAAGGCATATCCTCTTATAGGGTTTTTCCTTCAGCAAGAGTGTGCTTGCTTCTTGGCAGGTCCTGGGACCTGTGGGTTATGGCCCATCTCATCACTTGTAAACCTTGAACTCATCACCGGGGCAACTGATCATTATTCCAACAGCGAGCTTCCTAGCATTCTTAAATCCATCCAATTGTATTGTCTCCTTTTCTTCAATTGGTACCAAACTAAGATGTGATTACTCAGACTCGTCATGGAGTTACAATTGCTCCATATTATCAACATTCTACCTCCTTTATATCCAACAGTACTTAATCTTTTCATAAACTTGGGTTATTCCACATATCGAGACAAAACTCGTACTTATTCTGTCTGAAGTCCACTCTGTGGAATATCATTATCTTTTCCAAGGGTCAAGTTTCCTCACAGGGTACTACCACCCTTGAAATGCACAAATTTATCCATAGACCATATTTCTCATATCCTCGAAAATGGTCAAAATATTCCTTCGTAGAGTCACTGTTCCTAAAATCCAAATCAGTACCAACGATGTTAACTTTATTATAAATTATTACAATCTCCTGCATTTCCATTACATGCCTCAACTCAACACCTCAATATAAAAGAATTGTTCCCTCTACTACTACTATATTTCTTTTGTTGCAAACTCAACTATTTAGCACAAGCCTCCTTCTCTTTGGGGCAATCTCTGGCAAAGTGTCCTACTTCATTACAGCGGAAACATATTACTTTTGACAAGTCTCTGGGTTTCCTTGTGATTACACAGCCTCCTTGGGTCCTCGGCTTCCTTTGTTTTGCGTAACTGCTAAAGTAGTGCCCTGACTCCTTGCACCTGAAACAGGTGATATGACTCAGGTCCTTCCTGGAATCCAATCTATTTCTCTTCCTGGACTTTTTCGTTCCAATCAGGGCTTCTATTTCCTGTGGGTCATACTCTACTTCCACTATCGGGAATTCTACTAGATCCCCATTCAGACAATTCTGGGAGATGTGTCCTTCTTCTCCACAGAGCTTGCATGTACAAGGTTTCTTCATATCATTTCCATAAGGCTTCAATTTTTGGGACACAAGACGAGACTTTAGCAGCGTCAACTTAAATTCTTCCCAAGTGGTTACTGTTTGCCATCCATTGATGGTTTGGTACATCCTCCACCAAGTAGAAGCACCTCTTTCAAAGCACTGAAGAGCATGTTGGGCCATATCCTTTCCGGCTATAATGTTATTCTTCATGTGATTTTGCATGTTCTGAATCCATGGGTCCGTCTCCAATTGACTTACCGGTCCCGGAAATGTGAGTTCATCTCCATTCATCCTCTATTGGGTCCATGGGTTTTGGGGTAAGATAAGAGAGATAGAGAGGGGTACACACAATACAAACAATAGTTTTCAAAAGATAGATTTTATTTTATGGCTGTCGGAAAAAAAAACAAACAAATGACAGCTCACAAATGTCGCATCTAATGTAGGTATATAACAGGGGTTTGTTCTTCTAAAGGTCAATAAATCTTCAACGTCGCCAAACTCTTCAAGTCTTGTTCATGTCCCCGATGGCTTTTTTCGATCGTGCTTGTCCTCCTCAAGTTCTTTTGCCAGATCATCCCTGTTGACATGAAGTCTCTCGCGATGTCCTTTAATATTTCCAGAGTTGTGTTCCAAACTTCTGGGTTTCGACATCCTTGGCATGAACCATGGTCCTACTGTCCTTCAGTTATTGACGAATCTCTGGTATCTCAAGGTTTTAGCTCCTCCGGCTTGGCTACTTTCAACTTCTGGGTCCTGACTTCTTCACGAAATGCTTCCTTGTCGAATAAGGATTCCAGAAGGTCCATCTTAACCTTCTTGATGTAATACTCTAGATCCTGGCGATACACCAACTAAGGTTAAAACTTCATCTTTTGCTGATAGGTGCTCCATTAGCCCTTTTTGTCATCCAATCCTTCCGAAGAAATGCATGTTTAACTCAGCACGGTGACAATAGCATAAGCAGGCGATAACATCATGGTTAGCCGTGTTTATGCCCATGTCTCTGCCATGAGCTACCAGTCCATAGTTGATATCTCCTGTCCTGGGGTTTTCTTGACAAAACTTTGAGTTTTAGCGCTCCATTTTCCAGTCTTTCTCCGACACACCTTGATCTCGAGTGTTGAAAGCTTCCATAGTCTGACAAATTCCATAAGGGTAGCCTTCCTAGGTCACACCAATCTAGAAATTCTTCAGAGCCTTCAAATTCTCCTAGTCTTTGGAGTCTTCAAACGTTGCAGTTTCCATTATTATAATGCATGGTAAAATCCTCTTCATTCCGAAGTGGTCTTAGGCCCTGTTTGGTTCGGCTGTGGATATCTAAAAGCAGTAGTGAAAAAACTGTTGTGGAAAATCTGATGTGAAAAATATGTAGGTCATTTGGCAAACCAACTGATACAGCTTTTTCAGATTTTGGCCCGCAGCGGAATCAGATTTTGTAAAGCACGTCCTGGGCTGCTTCCGCTTTTGATTCAGATTTTGGCAGCGGATTTCTGAAATCGGATTCTGCTGGGTTCGCCCTTTGGTTCAGATTCTTCTACGCAGCAGCGGAATCCGTCAATAAGAGCTGAACCAAACAGGGCCTTAGTTGTCCGATATCTTGTACTTCTTGGAGTGGTCTCATCAGTCAAATCTTCATGTGGTCAAAAGGGGAAAGGGGTATAGTCTAACTAAAAGGGAATATTTGATAAAGCTCAGAAAAGAAGAGAGGTAAAAGATTTTTTTGAAAATGAAGTTGTAGAGAAAATCTTTCCTATGGGCTTGCCAGTTTCTAGGGATCACGTCCTACAGTCAACATGTGCTCTGAAACCATCATGTAGTGACCCGACCTCAGACGGTCAAGTCTCTGTGCTTAAGTGTCATCCCTGGATCGGTATGCTGACACACACAATACTCGAGGATTTATAACAGAGGTAAATCACATGTATAAAGTAACGTAAATACTATTACCTCAATCCAAATAGCGGAAGTAACAACAAGGTTGTGGATTCCCATCAACACCAACGGCAAAGTTGAGTGTAGAAATCATAACCCTAACATATCACTTACTCATCGTAAGATTCCTCCAACATGAGACGTTGCAGCCATGTAGGTCATTACATTGAATGTACTGGCAATTTCACGCTGTAGAGCAATGCTGAATAATGGCTATCACTACATGCATATTTGGCTGGTGGAGGCTCTAGGTTTAAATTTGCATAAAGCTAATTTTTCCCTACAACAAAGGAATATATTTTATTTAACTACAAAGTTTGTTGAAAATATTGAGAAGGTTCCTCCAACTCAATCCCAAAATAATATTAATAACCCAACAAATTTAATTAAATAAAGTGATGAGATCAAATCAATAATTCAAGTACCATATACTCAAAATGTCCATAACCGGGGACACGGCTAATCATGATCAGTTTGTACACTCTGCAGAGGTTTGGGCACTTTTCCCACAAGACTCGATCTCCTTCATTGAATTCCTCGCACTGCATGATGTCTGAGAAACAAATGACCAAGACACAGTCTTTCTGAAGCATTAACTCTTTACTCTGGGTAGACAGTACCACCTACTTTCCCCTACATCTGCTAGCCTACCACTGAAAGAGGTCACACAACATACTCAACTATGCCAGAGCCCATAATGGCTTGTGGCTGCACACAGAAGTTTCTAGCATAAATAATCTTATGATCCCTTTGAGCCTGGGTGGCATTCCATAGGATGATCACACGGGTACTCCGGGATCCCCATGGGCAAGCATTGGGTTCTCTAGGTGCCCAGGCAAACCACTGGGTGCTCCAAGGGTGCCCCAACCATTCCACCCAGATGTGTATTAAAGTAGCCACCTTAGGTTAAACCTTAGATAACAATAACTCTAACATCTTTCAAGAATTCTCTGAAAACCAAACCACGTCTACGAGCATAGCATAGCAGTAAGCATAACGTAGTAGTACCCAGGGGTTGAAAGCAAGACAATAGGTTCCTACCTCATCAACTACTTCCCAATACCCACATGTTATCAGTCCTACTCATGCAATTTTTGAGGGTTGAAGCTAATGCATAAAAACTGGGTAATGACAAGTATGATCAAAGTGTGAACTTGCCTTGTACCGTGGATGAAGATGACTCGCACTCTTAACTCCTGATAGTTCTACTCGTCACACTCCGTTCAATCTATCGTGAGCAAGCAATAGTAACCACACATAAGCAATCATGCAAAAGAATCGAAGAAAAGATCTCGGAAAACTTCAAAAACAAGCAATTAACTCTTGCAACGGAAAACAATTTCTAACAGTACCAAAATTAGATGAATTTGTCCTTATCAGAAAGTTTAGGTCAAGAGCTTCAATTAGCAGAAGAATCAATTAAATCGGAGTTATAAAACTCGAGCTATGAACAAAAGAAATTTGAATTCAAATCTGTTTGAAACCAAATTTTAAATTTTCAAAAACATGATCAAGTTGATTATCTAAACAGAGGGGATCGTAACGAAAAAGTGGGTGTTGGTTTCGTTGGATTTGGATAAATGGTGCAAAAGTTGTGATCGTTTGAAGATCAGGGGCTAATATGAAAATAAAATATTCACGGATGGGTCCCTGGCCGAAATTAAAATAGAAAAAGAATAAACTATCGAGCGAACACTCACTACCGAAATCTAACGAACGAAAAATGTTCGCTACGGAACCTAACGAACGAACCGTTTGCTAAATAAATAAATAAACGAACGGATTGGCTACCGTCGGATCGAGATCCGACGGCCGAGTGGGGCGAGGAACTTACCGCGGCGGCGGCTCGTCGGCGGCGAGACGGGTGCGGCGGCGGCGGCTTCGTGCAATGGCTCCGGGCAGCAGCGCGTGCGGCGGAGTGGTCGGGGAGGGCGGCAGCGGCAGCGTGAGGCAGCGGCGGCAGCGGGCAACGGCGAGGCGAATTGCGGCGCCGGATCAGGATGAGGCGAGGCAAAGCGGCAGTGGCGACTTCGGAGAGAGAGAGGGGTCCGGGAGCGCGGCTCTATAGGAGGGAGGCGAGGCGGTGGCCTGGCGTGGGGTGCAAGGCGAGGCGGTGACGGGAGGCGTCCGAGGCGGAGTCCCGACGGCGGCGGCGACGTACAGGAGCCTATCTCTTGCAGGAGGTCGGTGACGGGCGCGGGCACGCTGGGCCACGGCCTGGCTGGTAGCTGGGCCGGCCCAGTCGGCAGGAAAAAAGTTTTTTTTAAACAGACACGACAAAAATAAAATAAGAACTAAAAAAAATTAACATAGGCATATAATATATCAAAATTGTCAGAAAAGGATTTTCTACAACAGGAACATTTTTCTAGCGTAAAATAAAATCCACAAAAATTTAAATAAAGCAACGAGTGCTACATGTTCAATAAAACCTCATAAAAATCATTGTAAAAATATCAAAATAAGTTCAAATTTATTTCTCTCCATTTTTCTATTGTAGGGAATCATGTTACCCTATTTTCCATATATTTTATTTTTGGAGAAAAATAATATGAATAAAACCCAAATAACTCCAAATTGAAAATAATTTCAAAGGTACTTTTAATTTTTAATTCTTTGAAACTTCCAACTCATATTTCATATGATTTGAAGAAGTCATTTTATCTTCTCTCATGAAAATCATTGAGTTGCTTAAAGTTTCTGAATTTGAAATATTTTCAAATGGAATTCAAATCTTTTCAAAACCCTTTTCATTTATTTAAATGGAAGAAGTCATATCATCTTCTCTCTAGGGTTCTGTATTTGAAAATAATTTGAATTCATGGAGATCATAAATGCAAAATGAAAGTTTGGGAAAGTCCTTTTATTCCCTCTCATTTAACGTTCAAAAAGTCCCAAATTTCACTCAGTTTCACTCAGGCAATTATACAATCAATCAAAACTATCTATTTAATATAACATTCCAAAATTTAGAATTTTGGGATGTTACAAGGTAAATAGGAGTGGTCTTCTCCTTCTGAATCCCCCTCAGAACAATTATCTTCCTCTTGATTATGATCCGAAATGGGTGGAGGTTGGGCTGCCTTTGCGCCCACCATGGAGCGACGTCTGCATGAAATTTTATTGCCATGCAAGGCTCGTCTCTTTTGCTCTACATTTTCAGTTCCATTGTGTACAATAACTGACATGCATAGGAATAAAACATTGTGAGATTATGTAAGGAGTGCATGCACAAATCCAGAGTGATGGTAGCAAACTGTGGATAGACCCAAAACCAATGATAGCAGGCAGATTATAGCTTTAGTTAAAAAATACAGATAATGGCTCCTTTAATGTTTGTTTGCACCCAACATGAAACTCATAGTAGACACCTGAGATTAACTAGATAGTAGATAGATAGTACTGATTGCTGCCCCAATATGTACCCCGCAACCATTTAAAAACTCAAGTTTCAGCATTAGTTTGGACCTGACTCCGAGTCTAATAGGTGAACACGACGATAAAGTAGCATGTCATCATGTTAAGCGATGCATAACGTAAGCAGACACGGAAGAGCGCGACCTCTCTTGCAGACCCGTGTAGTCCTCAAGGTCATCTGCTCAGTTGATGATGGTAATGCAGTTGTCGTGCCTGCCGGCGGCGGGGAAGAAGATCTGAGGCGGCGAAAGACAGTCCGAAGAGCGGATCCCTGCTGTGGTGAACCCTTCCGTTGTTGGAGCAGCTGAGCTGGGGTGGAACACAGCGCAGCGGGAGCAGGACAAACCACACAAGGTTTTCTTTGACACATATCTGTAACCGAAGTAATTGTGTAAGGGCTTGTGAATTTGAGGATTCTAACATTGCGAGGATAGGAAATAGACAGGAATAGGATAGGAATGCACGTGCAAAACAGAGAATTTAAAAACACAGGATTTCTGCCAATCTGGGTGTTTGATTCACAAGAATTGGAAGATCACAGGATGCAAAGAAGCATGGTGAGATTAAGTCAAACCACAAGTGTACAACCTCTTTGGCGAAGCCATGTCAATCTCAGCGTGATTGGGTTGGTCGGTGAGGATGCTCCGGCTGACTTGGCTGTCGGAGGAGGGGAAAAAGATCTTAGGCCTCTGGAGATGGAGCCCGGTGTACTGCTCCGCTGTGATGGAGGGTTTCATTGTTGGAGCAGCTCCAGTGAGTTGTACGACGCCGAGGCTGACATAGGACAAGAGAGACAACGTTAACCTGAGTGGAATTCTAATAGCATCTCGAATAGATGACGTAAAATACATAACACCAAAGTGCTAGATGTAAAATACATCAGCCGCTCATCTCTGAACTTAACTGTCGAAACTGAATTTAACTGTCGAAACTGAACTTAACAGTCGAAACTGAATTTTGCTGTCGACACTAAATTTTACTGTCGAAGCTGAACGCACTAGTAGCAGAAAAGCAGTAGTAGCAGCAGCGCGTGCGACAGCCAGGGCAGCTGGTCGTGTAGCAGCATCAGGTGAGGCAACCGTGAGCCGCCAGCCACAACCGGCCAAACAGCCGCCCCCCGCCGCCCGCAGCCGGCGGTGCGCCGCCCCACCCGCCCCGAAAGCACTCCCCATCGCCGGTCTGCCGCCGCCCCAGCCATCCCTCTAGGGCCCCCCGTGCCGAGCTTTTTCTCTGGCGATCCCCATGCCACCGCTCCACCACCGCCGCCGACCACCGCCCCCACCCAGAACCCTAAGATAGATAGTGGTGTACCTCTCTGGCGAGCCCCCCTCCCCGCTACGGCTGGTTCTTCCTTAACTCCGCGAACCCCCACACCCCCTGAAAATCAGTTGACCCAAAAGTCAATTCAGTCGACTGAAGTGTAGCTAAATTGGAGCAGCATCGCAAGCAAGAGCAAGAGCGAGAGCAGTAGCGCGAGCAAGAGCAAGAGCAATAGCAAGAGCAGACCAAACAGCGGATGGAGGGCAAGAGCAGAGCAGGAGCGCGAGCGAGAGCTAAAGCAGCCGCAACTCCTATTGATGTGGACGTCGCCGCCGAGGGAGCGATGTCGTGGAGGAGGTGGTCGGCGACGCCGCCGTGGATGGAGCCGCGCCATGTCGGCTCGGGACCGAGCGCCGGCAGCACCGTGAAATCGAATCAAGAAGAAAATGCAACGATTAGTGTACAACCTCTTTGGTGGCGCCAATTAGGCCTCAGCTTCATTCGAGGAAACGGTGATGATGATTCTCTTCCAGTGGTGCAGGTGAAGACGATGGTGTGGGAATGGAGGTTGCACAAAAGATGAGGGGAACATCGGGGCAGCTCCTTGGAGGTGGAGGACGGGGTGGCTGAACCGGCGGGACGACGAAATCGACGACGGATCCTCATCCGGTACGCTGGATGAGGGACGTCAAGGTGTTGCTATGGACGATGTCGTCCGGGATGAGGCTCTGGCTGGGTGGCGGACGGAGGAGGGTGTGGGGCTTCACGGGTTTTCGTGGCCTTGGTGTACGAATGGGTGGGCAGATGGGATGGGAGTGGGGAACCATGGCTTAGGGACGCGCTTGTCCGAAATGTGGGGTAAGTTACGAAAGTACCCCCACCGATTTGACCTAGGAGGTTCTTTCAGTTCAGCGGTATCACGGGCATTTCGCTTGTCGGGATTTCACAGGAGGTGGGAGTTTTCCCGCGCGTTGTAATTTTGGATCGAATAGCAAGGCGCGGGTTGAGATGGAGGGAGTTGTCGGAGCACAACGAGACAAAGATATATCTTAAATGTTTCAGGGTAACAAGGCGTGGGTTGAAGAGGCGGGAGTTTCGCAGCATGATAGACAGAGACGCTAGCTTGAAATTTTGGCATAACAAGGCGCGGCTTGAAATTTCGGGAGAACAAGCTTAACGTGTACCCAAAAAAAGACAATTCACACCTCATCACTAGAGAGAGCCATGTCCCGTTTTACTATATTACTAGAAATGCATTCAAATACCACAAAAAAACTAAAAAAATTGGGACAACAAACATAACGTGTACAGTACCAAAACAATTTGCACTTCCCTCAACAATAAAAAAACAATGTGTGTTGTCTAGCATATGGACTAAATTTGAGTAGATTTTCCCTGTTTGAATGGGATTGTACTCGGCTTAGTTATACAACCATCTAAATATTATCTTCACAACACATGACATGAATATAGGAGAAGTAAATTCCTATATAAATACGAACTACATGTACATACTATCTCAAATTCAAATATATGTATCCATTTTATGTTGAATTCAAATCATAGTACATGTATGCTCTAGCTATATGTTCGGAATCTAAACCATGTGTGATATACTACGTACAATGTGTTTAACAAGCACAACACACACACAAACACCATTTAGACTAGTAAGGTACACGTTCATTGCACGCATGAGATTTGGCAACCAAATTATGAATAAAGACCACATTATAGCATGTAAGCTTTGAGTCATATATGCATGATGTAGATGTTCGTTTAATTCTTATAGTTCATTTCATTCAAAATCATCTAGTTTTTATAGGAAAGCTAATCTATTTTAAGATTCATGGAATTGTGCGTTGTAAGGCATAAAGTAAAAACAAATAATGGCAAATCATGTAGAAAAACATTTGGGCAATTCTGATACGGAAGATTCTAGAACAAAGAAGAAGTGCTTGTGTCTTGAGGTTTGTGCATTATGCTTAAGTTCAACCATGGAGTCTTCTAGATTGTACATGTGGCAAAAGCTGATGGAATCTAGATGATATCCAACGGCCAGTAGTGCTCAAATTTGCCATCTCTGCACCATCGGATTGGCCTCATCCAACGACCATCTTTCAAAGTTAAAGTTATCCGCACACTATATAAAAAATATAAAATATAATATATATAGGGGTATAGATATAGATATGGGATGCGAAAGCCACCCATCATCTCCAATTAGAATAGTGCGTCCATGCACGGATGCAATGTGGCCAAACGATGTCTGCCATCAATATCTCAAATTCAAATCAGTCTGACCGTGTTCAATGTGTATACAGTACAACATGCTCGTTTCCAAACCACACCGCGCATATCTCAGTTATATTCATGCATGCATGGGTTTCAAACATCATGATCTCTTATTCAAATATTTGAATTCAAATTTACATTGATTATGACCTCACCTAGTATTTTACACCCACACAGTCATCTTCTCTTTTATAATTGTACCACTAACTTGCTCCCGTGCATGCATGCACACACAGTACTAGTCGGTATTATCCATCGCACACATGCAATCTTTTTCTTCAGGTCGGTCTCCCATGCATGCATGCACACACACCTCCCCCTCTCCATCATATCGGGCATTCTTTATCTCTCACGTGCATGCGCAACGATCGATGTTCCTCTATGTGTGTGTATATATAGCTAGGTCTTCCACAGTTTCCCACACAAACTGATCAATCTATATATCTAGTGAGGTCTCACCCTCTTTCCCACGTCCACATCGATCAATCTATACCTCTGTATATAGGATTACATAGCTAATACACACACATTAATTATATATCCAACGTCCCCCTCTCATCATCCATGCCTTCCGCTTCATCTCTCAGACGCGCGCAAAGTGGCGAAGACAGGGGCAGCAAGGGCCCTGCCCCCCCCCCCTAACATCACTTTATAGAGAGGCTAATATGAATGTGATCATTAGACAATTGCTGGTAAAATGGTTTAAGTTGATGAATTGGCCCTCCTCGTAAAGGATTAGCAATGCTTGGCCCCCTAGCTCATTTATTTTTCATGGCTCTGCCACTGCGCAATACGACGCACGTTCTCGCCCCCTCTCTTTAAATGTCGATCTCGCACTTGTGCACTCCTTCATAGTCTCCCTCCACTTGGCCCCTCGCACCATCTACTAGCCCCCCACCGGATTTTGCCACATGTACAATCTAGCAGACTCCATGGTTGAACTTAAGCATAATGCACAAACCTCAAAACACAAGTGCTTCTCCTTTGTTCTAGAATCTTCCGTATCATAACTGCCCAAACTTTTTTTCTAGTTGAACTGCCATCATTTGTTTTTACTTTATGCTTTACAACGCACAATTCCACGAATCATAAAATAGATTAAGGGCTTCTTTGATTCAAAGGATTCTCAAAGGAATTTTGGAGGATTCTAATCCTTAGGAATTTTTCCTATCTTGGTTGTTTGATTTGTAGGATTGTAAAGCATAGGAATTTTTCCATAGGATTCATTTGCACTAGATTTCATAGGAAACATCCCATCCACTCAAACCTCTTTGAAAGAATCCTGCGTTTTTTCTATGCACAATCAAACACTCGTACAATACTGTAGGATTCAAGACGACATTCCACTCTAATCCCATGTTTTTCCTATTCCCGCGTTTTGGAAATCCTACGAATCAAAGAGGCCCTAGCTTTTTTTATAAAAACTAATTTATTTTGAATGAGATGAACTATAAGAATTAAACGAAGGTCTACATTAGGCATATATGACTCAGAGCTTACATGCTATAGTGTGGTATTTATTCATAATTTGGTTGCCAAATCTGATGCGTGCAATGCACGTGTACCTTACTAGTACTTCGAGTATGTGCAAAACATGTAAATTAGAATTTCAATGGCACGCTACATAGTGTCTCGCTTATAGTTCATGAAGCCCCGTGGCACATGTGGAGGCATTGTCGCGACCTCCTTGTGTGGATTGATCACAGTGATGTGCTGCTTGTTCTAGAAGAATGTACTCGTCCTCTCTGAGCCACACTGGCGGTACATGCACAAAGCGAAGATGTGCACGCACGCAACGCACGCACTCATTCCCTCGCACGCACACGCGGGTACACGGGGGGATGCATTTTTGTACGAAGATCCACCCCATCTGATAATTTGACGCGTGTAAAGTCCTTCACTTCATTGCTGGTGAATTAATACGGCGCATGCAAATTGAGTGGACGTGAGGGCGGAAGAAAGACATTACTACTCCACTGCGCGCATGCGAGTAGTTAAATCATGGGTTGCTAGTACTTCCATTGGTCTCCTTCGTATTTTGTGCCAATTTTTGACCATATTTGCAAGTAACATAATATTTATGCATGTCATAAAAAGTGGCACAAAAAGGGGGCCAATAAACCAGGACGCAGGCAGCATGATCAATTTTTGCCAGGGCTACTGTTGGTGGCCTTTGTATTTAAATATGGACGGAGTGGAGTAGTACCATATTTATCTTAGCCTTGTAGGGCTCTCCCAGCGCCTAGGCTTGCCTCCCCGCCTCGCCGACCGGATCCCGCCATGACGATCCCGCCATGGATAATCCCTTAGATCCCAGGATCCCGCGGGCTGCCCTCTCGCTGCGGCCCGCAGCACTGCTGCCTTTGAGCGAAACCCACATGTGTTTTAGAGGGGATCCATTGCTCTGGAATCAAAGATCGGTGGCCCCGGAGGACATGCCAGGGTTGCGTTTCAGGTGGTGGGCAGCAAGGGCAAATCGGATCGAGGAAGCGTCGCATCGATTGGAGAGAAGTTCCAAGGACTGCGCCTGGCGCAACACAAGGCGGAGGCGCAAGTCGATCTCAGGGGAGTGATGCTGAGGGATGTCAGCATCTGGCAGCGTCGCGTTGATTTCGATCTATGGCTAATGGCAGAGATCATAATCACGGAGTCGACTGTGGAGTAAAGAACGCGCATGCCTGCGCAATGGCATGAGCAGCTGGTGCAACTGTTCAAATGGACAGTAGGAGAAGCCAAATCCCAGGACCAATTGCGGCGGCGCCGCTGGGCATGCATCATAGGCGAGGTGAGCAGCCCTCCTTCCCAGCCAGCGATGCAGTGACCTAGTCGGTTGCTGCTGTAGTGAACTTGCAACGCCAGGTCGGTTTGCAACCTTGACAATCACTCCATCTATATGTATTGTATTCCTGTGAAAATACTTGGTCGTTTGGAAAAAGATGGTAATTGATTTATCACTAGTTTTAGAATGCTTGGTCGTGACAATCAACCGAAGCCACAACCAGAAGTCTCCATCGCGTAATACTTTACGGTCGGCCGCACCAACAGACTGTCGGTCGGACCCGCGTCTCACCGAAGGGACACGCATCGGCTTGGTGTGACATGTACGACCAGTTACATCACTGACTTGTGCGACCGCATTTGAGCAGTATAGTACTCCCTCTGTCTCAGTTTACAAGTCTTGCACGTGTACCTAGGTAATTAATTTGACCAACTTAATAAGAGGCATACATTACAAAAAATATTTCAAATATTCTTTTTTTAATGATATATTTTTTATGTTAAACAATTTATTTTATATAAGTTACATTGATGACCTAGATACACGTGCAAGCCTTGTAAACTGAGATGGAGGGAGTACTTGAAATTTATGTTCCACTAAACTCATCGGGAGCCGTTTCAAGCCTCGAAACCAAAACCAACAATTAATCTTTACCTTGTTCCCATCACATTCCAAAGTACTAGTGCTGCAATTAAGTGCAAGCCTGCTCACACCTACTAGTACGTACCAAACCTGAACGTGTTCCCACTATGCAGGTTTTAGTACTAGTGCTAGTACTTAGGTTATAAAAAGGGGAACTACCTAACCGAAAATTACTCTACCTTCCTCCTCATAAGTCCTTCTTCTTCGTTCGTCCTTGCCATGGCCGGTATGCAGAGCTCTAGGTCGAGAACTACTCGTAACAAGGGAGCGGCAACCAAGGCTGCGGAAAAAAAAGAGAGGGCTCGCCGCCACACAGAGACCTCGAAAGATCTCTCACGGGCAGGCGATGGCTCCCAGGAGCTCCCTAGCCGCGGAGGCGAACATGCCAAGCTGGCGGTGCTGGAGTCGTTATCCCTCGACGGCATGCCCGATCAGCTCAATAAGCACCTCAATAAGCAAAAGGAGTTCATCCACGGCTTGCTGGAGCTACTGAAGGAGAGCCTCGACGACATGCCCGCTGAGCTCAATGAGCAGGGGAGTTGACCGCCGGCTTGGTGATGCTGCTGAAGAAGAGCATTGCCTCGGAGAAGAAGGCGACCGGTGAAATCCTGCAACTCCAGGAGGACAAGGCGAAGCTCTGCCACGAGCTCGACCTGCTGAAGGAGGAGAACGCCGGCTGTAAGAAGCTGCATGAGAATAGTAGTTCCTCGATGAAGATGCTGCAGGCCCTTGTCATGGAACAGAAGGAGGAGTTGGCGATGCTCCGCATCGAGCACCCGGCTGCTATCAAGGTACGTGATGCGGTCGTGGAACAGATGATGAAGGCTCGCGTCGAGAAATCCCGCGTCATGAATAGAATGAAGAAGATGGCGGAGGAGACGCGCAAGGAGATGGAGGTCGTGGAGGCGATGAAGAAGTAGTTACGACTCCGCGGCCAGCAACCCTTCATGTAGTAGAGAGCAGCGCCCCAGACTTGTGTGTGCGTCTTCCTTCTTTTTTGGGGGTGATAATCTTCCTTCTTCTTTTGCTCCTGTGTTTCTTCTTTTGCTTCGGGTGTTTCGCCGCACGTGTCACGTTCTCTGCGAGGCATGAATAGAACAATGCTAACAATGAGATGACTAGCAAATTAGCTCATTTTTTATCGCCATATGGCACTGGGCTGCCATGTTTCGTGCTCCTCCGTCATACTACTCCAGTGGAAAACTTGAGTATAACGCACGGTCCTTTGCTCCTCCTCAGGTTGTCGACACATTTATACGAGCAGTCAAATCACAAGGCCCCGCCTTGCAGCAGTAATGAGCCGTCAAATCACAAAGGCCCTCGCCTCTCTTGAAACCGACCAAGCTAGACTGCCCCGCCCTCTAGCCTTTTAAAAAATGTATACTTTTGTACAGTAGTAGTATCGATGGATTGCGCCATGGAGCAAAACTAACAAGATGAAATTAAAGAGAAAAGGTGGTGCATATAGAGAGCGCTCGTCGCCAAATTATGCATATAGTACTATTAAAAAAGCTAGTACGTGCTTAAATGGGGTGCTAAATTATATTAAAGAAATTAGCATACCTATTTAATTCTTGGGTTCTTATTATTTATGCCACTAGTTGTGTATCACTACTCAGTTTTGCCATTAGAAGTTACAACAATTCAAAAATGCCATCGATCTGTGAGATGCCTGCTCAAAAATGCAATTAGATATCTCAAAAATGCCATCGTTAAGTTATATGTTTGCTCAAAAATGGCATTAGACATTGTTATTTTCACGTCAAACCCGTTGACCATGTTATGTGACAAAAATAAGCCGATTCTCACAATGATAAGTGTGGCCCCGCTTGTCAGGACTAACCAAGCGAATAATTTTACAGGAAAATAAGAATGCTGTTGGTATCAAGTAGGCCCCACACTTTATTTTACTGTAATGAGGTAGAGGGAGAGCTGGCATGTTGGTCCATCGGTATTTATGTCATTATAAAATGGCCAAAGAGAATTGAGTCACAATAATGGTGTCCAGCACAACACACCCCTCAAATAAAACTAAGCACCCTGAAATTCTTTGACAACTAAACTGTTGGCTATATGATGTTGGCCATATATATTGTACGTATATAATGTGAAGAAACGAGTGGTAGTACTATACCAACTAAAAGATGAACTGTAAGAAATACTAGTATGTACGTACTGAAGAGTTAAAGTAACAAGAAGGAACATAACATAGTTCTGTTGGGGGCTCAGCACAACACACCCCTCAAATAAAACTAAGCACACCTGAAATTAAACTAAGCAACTAATCCGGTAGACACTGCATTAGAACCACCATGTGCAACGACACTGCCACCATACTCGGACTCCTCGTTCACGTGCTCGACTTCGTCCTTGTTCCTCTTCCTCTTGGGTGATACTTCTTTGCTTGAACCGCACACTTGGTTCTTGCTCTTCATCCAACCCTTGTAGATATTGAAACAAAGGTAGCCATCCATTGCAGCGTAGTGGATGTGATCTATATCTAGTACATTCCACTCCCATGCATGATGAAACTTGAACGAAGGTTTCTTCGGTGTGCCGTACGAAGGATGAACCATGGCTCCTGCCAGGGTCAGCATTGAAGGCTGATCACGGGAGGGCACCAACCCTTTCTTCTGGAGGTCGAAGGGGTTGCCTACAACGAGGCCTATCCGATGCAGGACATCCCTGTCGTTCCTAAAGTCTACAGTAACGAATTTGACTCGGCCGTCCTTGAGGAAATTATTAAAATCATGGCACTCAATGTCGGCATGACATATGTGGTAGACCAAGCATAAGTCATGCACGCAAACCTGGATCACGGCGGGCTTCTTCTTCTCTGCCTCCTTTAGAATCTTCTCGCTTTGCAGGACTGTGGTGTACTCAACATCTAGCCCAGCGACCCACTCATCCTTTGAGTTTTCGAACAAGCGTCTGAAGCGAAGGCATCCTTTCACCGTCGCGGAAGAACGGGTGTAGATGATGTCGAACTCATCGCCGGTGATTGTAGCGACCCGACCCAAATGGATCGAAGTCTCTGTGCTTAAGTGTCATCCCTGGATCAGTATGCTGACACACACAGTACTCGAGGAATTATAATAAAGTTTAATCACACACTTTATTACATCAAGATCCTCAAAAGAGTATTTATTACAACAATATGGCCAAAGGCCATCTAAATAAAAATAACTGCGGAAGCATCGAAGGTAAATGAGTCCATCCATCTCCACGACAAACTGAGTGCAGAACAACGACCTATCGCACCTTAATACTCGTCGGAAAAGTCTGCAACATGAGACGTTGCAGCCATGTAGGTCAGCACATGGAATATGCTGGCAATTTCACACCATAGAATAATAATAATGAAAAAGACTATCTCTATATGCAAATTTAGCTGGTGGAGGCTCTAAATTTAAATTTTTGCATAAAGCTAATTTTTCCCTACAACAAAGGAATAAATTTTTTTATTTACTACTAAGTTAAAATGCCATTATTGAGAAGGCTCCTCCCACTCAATCCCAAAATTCCCAAGTTATTAGTATCCCAAGAATTTCATTAAATAGAGTGATGAGATCAACCAATAATTCACTTCTAGATACTCAAGTTGTCCATAACCGGGGACACGGTTAATCATGATTAGTTTGTACACTCTGCAGAGGTTTGTGCACTTTTCCCCACAAAGACTCGACCACCTCCATGATCGGAAGATCGAGACATAGCCTTTCAGAAGTGTTTCCCCTTAACCCTAGGTAGACCGGTACACCTACTTTCCCCTACATCAGCTAGTCTACCACGGAAATAGGTCACACAACTTACTCAACTATGCCAGAGCCCATAATGGCTTGTGGCTGCACACGGAAGTTTCTAGTCATGAAGTGTTGTATGATCCCTTTGAGCCTGGGTGGCGGACCTAGGGTAATCACACGGGTACTCCGGGATCGCCTTGGGAAAGCACTGGTTTATCCAGGTGCCCCAAACAATCCATCCAGATGTGTATTAGAGTTGCCACCTTATGTTGTCCCAAAATTACTAACTCTCACAACTTGCATGAATTACACATACCAATCCCCATCTACGAGCATGGCTAAGCAAAATATGACATAACGAATATTCCCGGGTTGATCAATGGTCATAGGTTCCTACCACATGAACTACATAGCATAACCACATGTTCCCAAACCTACTCATGCAATCTTTGAGGGTTAAACTAATGCATAGTAAAAATTGGGTATTGAAAATTATGATCAAAGTGTGAACTTGCCTTGCTGACGATCGTTGAACTCTAAATATTCATAGTAGCAAGCCTCGCACTCCGGGTGATCTAATGTAAGCAAGCAATAACATACATAAGCATACAAGCAAAGATCCAAAAAGAAAAAAAAGACTTCGAAAAACTTCAAAAACAACCAAATAAAGTTCCTGTACAGAACATAATTTTTACAGCAACAAAAATAAATGGTTTTGGTTTGAACAGAAAGTACATGTCACTAGCTTCGATTGCAAAAAGAATCACTCAACACCGAGTTACAGAACTCGACTTATGGCCTAAAGAAGTTTGAATTCAGATCTGTTTGAATTCAAATTTTAAAACTTTCAAAAATATTTTTCGTTTGGTTCTCTAGATACAGAATATTTTTATGAACTCGTAGAAAAAAGACTCAACTAAATCGGATCTATATATTAAAAGATACGCTAAAAGAAAAATTGGTATCGAATCTGAAATAGGAATTTTTCTGAAAAAAAAAATTAATTTCAGCGGGCGACATGTGGTGCTCCCTGGTTGGCTGTACGGGTGCTTGCTGCGGGTTTTGGAGAGGGCGGCCGATCCGTAAGGAAAACTTTTTTTCACTAAAACGAATGGTGGCGCCTTCTCCGGTGGTTGTGGGCGGCGGCGGGAGTGTCTAGAGGATGCACTCATGAGTGGCTTGTCCGGTGGTGGAGTCGGTGAAGATCAGAGACGATGAACGGTGACAAAACCAAGCGATGAAGCGCGCGTACTCCGGGTGCTCCAGTGAAGACAACGTAGTTGGGATGGCCTCTGTAGAGGGAGAGAGAATGCGAGACCTTGTCAAAACAATGGTAGGGTCCAAGGGAAGTGGGAATACAAAAGTAGTAGACTCGGAATGGCTCACCGGCGTCGGAAACTGACGATGAGCTGCGGCTTCTGAGGCGAGATTGGAACGTCGAGTGCGTTGTCTAGAGGTGGTTTTGGCGAGGGATTTTTGACTGAATCGGACAAGGAGGGTCGTGGCTATTTATAGGACATACTGCTTGGGCGTGGGATTGGCTAGAGATAAGCTTTTCAAGAATTCGAGACGAAACGACGTCGGGTGTACGCGTATGTTTCTCTGTAGTGGGAGGAAGAAGAAGAGATGGGGTGGGACCCAGGCGCCAGAGGGAGAGAGAAGAGTTATGTGAACGGGAGAGGAAACGAACGAGAGAACGGGAAACGTGCGTGGGGCGCTGAGGCGAACGACCTTTTTTTCTAACACGTGGGGCTGGGCCCTGAGCGAGCACTGGAGCCTCGCTCGGCTCGCTGGCCTCGCTGCCTCGCTCGCGCTAGCTGGGCCGGCTGTTTGTTTTAAATCATTTTTTATAGCAGCATTAAAGCACCAAAAAGACAAATGAAAATAAGCGAACTGCAAGCGGTTTTTGTAAAAATGCTCAGTGCGGCGTGCGAACGGCAGGGTAGTGGCTTCCCTGGTGGATTAATGAATTCATGCACAGTACTATGGGGGCCCAATTAGATGTCATGTCTACTCGACGCCCAATTAAATGGCTTTCGATGTCATGCCAAGCATCGGGAAAATTACAGGTGATACGAAGCTTTCCATTCTCCCATGATACGGGCTTCCGAGATCCCTTGGATCTAAGATCGAATGGTTGCATGGCGTGATTCTAGACCTATGGGTGAATATCCTATCCTGGAGGGTTATTCTGCAAATTTTCAGTAACTTAGCATGCGACCGTTCGATCTCATATCCAAGGGCTACCAGCAGCCCATATCATGGTCGCGCCTACCACGACTGTCGCCTTGCTCACGCGGTCGCGCACTTGGAGATTTAACACGGTGCGTTAGTGCAACCTCTTGAGCACTGCGTTGGTTTTCCCTTGAAGAGGAAAGGGTGATGCAGTAAAGTAGCGTAAGTATTTCCCTCAGTTTTTGAGAACCAAGGTATCAATCCAGTAGGACACCACGCTCAAGTCCCTCGCACCTACACAAACAAATAAAAACCTCACAACCAACGCAATAAAGGGGTTGTCAATCCCTTCACGGTCACTTACGAAAGTGAGATCTGATAGATATGATAAGATAAGATTTTTGGTATTTTTATGATAAAGATTAAAAGTAAAGATTGCAAAATAAACGGTGCCAGAAATAGCTTGTTGTCAGGAGATTAATATGATGGAAAATACACCCGGGGGCCATAGGTTTCACTAGTGGCTTCTCTCAAGAGCCTAAGTATTACGGTGGGTGAACAAATTACTGTTGAGCAATTGATAGAATTGAGCATAGTTATGAGAATATCTAGGTATGATCATGTATATAGGCATCACGCCCGCGACAAGTAGACCGACTCCTGCCTGCATCTACTACTATTACTCCACACATCGACCGCTATCCAACATGCATCTAGAGTATTAAGTTCAAAAGAACAGAGTAGCACTTTAAGTAAGATGACATGATGTAGAGGGATAAACACATGCAATATGATATAAACCCCATCTTGTTATCCTCGATGGCAACAATACAATACGTGCCTTGCTGCCCCTACTATCACTGGGAAATGACACCGCAAGATTGAACCCAAAGCTAAGCACTTCTCCCATTACAAGAAAGATCAATCTACTAGGCCAAACCAAATTGATAATTCGAAGAGACTTGCAAAGATAACCAGTCATACATAAAAGAATTCAGAGGAGATTCAAATATTGTTCATAGATAAACTTGATCATAAACCCACAATTCATCGGTCTCAACAGACACACCGCAAAAGAAGATTACATCGAATAGATCTCCACGAAAATCGTGGAGAAATTTGTATTGAGATCCAAAGAGAGAGAAGAAGCCATCTAGCTAATAACAATGGGCCCGAAGGTCTGAGGTAAACTACTCACACATCATCGGAGAGGCTATGGTGTTAATGTAGAAGCCCTCCGTGATAAATGTCCCCTCCGGCAGGACGCCAGAAAAGGCCCCAAGATGGGATCTCACGGGTACAGAAGGTTGCGGCGGTGGAATTAGGTTTTTGTGGATGCTTCTGTTGGTTTGGGGTACGTAGGTATATATAGGAGGAAGAAGTACGTCGGTGGAGCAACATGGGCCCCACGAGGGTGGAGGGCGCGTGCCCCTACCTCGTGCCCTCCTGGTTACTTTCTTGACGTAGGGTCCAAGTCTTCTGGATCACGTTTGTTCCGAAAATCACGTTCCCTAAGGTTTCATTCCATTTGGACTCCATTTGATATTCTTTTTCTGCGAAACTCTGAAATAGGCAAAAACAACAATTTGGGATGGGCCTCCCGTTAATAGGTTAGTCCCAAAAATAATATAAAAGTGTATAACAAAGCCCATTAATCATCCAAAACAGAATATAATATAGCATGAAGCAATAAAAAATTATAGATACGTTGGAGACGTATGAAGCATCCCCAAGCTTAATTCCTGCTCGTCCTCGAGTAGGTAAATGATAAAAACAGAATTTTTGATGCGGAATGCTACTTGGCATAATTTTTTAATGTAACCCTCTTAATTGTGGTGTGAATATTCAGATCCAAAAGATTCAAGATAAAAATTTGATATTGACATAAAAGCAATAATACTTCAAGCATACTAACTAAGCAATTATGTCTTCTCAAAATAACATGGCCAAAGAAAGTTCATCCCTACAAAATCATATAGTTTAGTCATGCTCCATTTTCGTCACACAAGAATGCTCTCATCGTGCACAACCCCGATGAGAAGCCAAGCAATTGTTTCATACTTTAGTAATCTCAAACTTTTTCAACCTTCACGCAATACATGAGCGTGAGCCATGGATATAGCACTATGGGTGGAATAGAATATAATGATGGGGGTTATGTGGAGAAGACAAAAAAGGAGAAAGTCTCACATCAACGCGGCTAATCAACGGGCTATGGAGATGCCCATCGGTTGATGTTAATGCAAGGAGTAGGGATTGCCATGGAACGGATGCACTAGAGCTATAAATGCATGAAAGCTCAACAAAAGAAACTAATTGGGTGTGCATCCAACTTGCTTGCTCACGAAGACCTAGGTCATTTGGGGAAGCCCATTGTTGGAATATACAAGCCAAGTTCTATAATGAAAAATTCCAACTAGTATATGAAAGTGACAAAACAAGAGACTCTCTATCATGAAAATCATGGTGCTACTTTGAAGCACAAGTGCGAAAAAAGGATAGTAGCATTGTCCCTTTTTATTTTCTCTTTTTTTGGGCCTCCCCTTTTTTTGGGACAATGCTGTATGAATGATGATCATCACACTTCTATTTATTTACAAATCAATGATTACAACTCGATACTAGAACAAAGTATGACTCTATATGAATGCCTCCGGCGGTATACCGGGATAACAATGAATCAAGAGTGACATGTATGAAAAATTATGAATGGTGGCTTTGCCACAAATACGATGTCAACTACATGATCATGCAAAGCAATATGACAATGATGAATGTGTCATGATAAACGGAACGGTGGAAAGTTGCATGGCACTATATCTCGGAATGGCTATGGAAATGCCATAATAGGTAGGTATGGTAGCTGTTTTGAGGAAGATATAAGGAGGTTTATGTGTGAAAGAGCGTATCATATCACGGGGTTCGGATGCACCGGCGAAGTTTGCACCAACTCTCAATGTGAGAAAGGGCAATGCACGGTACCGAAGAGGCTAGCAATGATGGAAGGGTAAGAGTGCGTATAATCCATGGACTCAACATTAGTCATAAAGAACTCACACACTTACTGCAAAAATCTACAAGTCATCAAAAAACCAAGCACTACGAGCATGCTCCTTGGGGGATAGATTGGTAGGAAAAGACCATCGCTCATCCCCGACCGCCACTCATAAGGAAGACAATCAAAGAACACCTCATGTTTCAAATTTGTTACATAACATTTACCATACGTGCATGCTACGGGACTTGCAAACTTCAACACAAGTATTTCTCAATTTCACAACTACTAAATTATCACAACTTTAATATCACTACCTCCATATCTCAAAACAATCATCAAGCATCAAACTTCTCTTAGTATTCAGCACACTCATAAGAAAATTTTTACTAGTCTTGAATACCTAGCATATTAGGATTAATTTCCCAATTTAATCAAATTACCATGTTGTTTAAGACTCTCAAAATAATATAAGTGAAGCATGAGAGAATAAAAGTTTCTATAAAACAAAACCACCGCCGTGCTCTAAAAGATATAAGTGAAGCACTACAGCAAAAACTATATAGCTCAAAAGATATAAGTGAAGCACATAGAGTATTCTAATAAATTCCGAATCATGTGTGTCTCTCTCAAAAGGTGTGTACAGCAAATATGATTGTGGTAAACTAAAAAGCAAAGAATCAAATCATACAAGACGCTCCAAGCAAAACACTTATCATGTGGTGAATAAAAATATAGCTCCAAGTAAAGTTATCGATAGAAGTAGACGAAAGAGGGGATGCCTTCCGGGGCATCCCCAAGCTTTGGATTTTTGGTGTCCTTAGATTATCTTGGGGTGCCATGGGCATCCCCAAGCTTAGGCTCTTGCCACTCCTTGTTCCATAATCCATCAAATCTTTTACCCAAAACTTGAAAACTTCACAACACAAAACTTAACAGAAAATCTCGTGAGCTCCGTTAGCGAAAGAAAACAAAACACCACTTCAAGGTACTGTAATGAACTCATTATTTATTTATATTGGTGTTAAACCTACTGTATTCCAACTTCTCTATGGTTTATAAACTATTTTACTAGCCATAGATTCATCAAAATAAGGAAACAACACACGAAAAACAGAATCTGTCAAAAACAGAACAGTCTGTAGTAATCTGTAATTAACGCAAACTTCTGGAACTCCAAAAATTCAGCCAAAATAGGAAGACCTAGAAAATTTGTTTATTGATCATAAGAAATTGGAATCAATATTGTATCACGTTCTGGTGATTTTTAACAATTATTTTTGTGAACAGAAAGTTTCTGGAATTTTCAGCAAGATCAAATAACTATCATCCAAGAAGATCCTATAGGTTTAACTTGGCACAAACACTAATTAAAACATAAAAAAATTCTAACCAGAGGCTAGATCAAATATTTATTCCTAAACATAAGCAAAAAGCAAAGAAAAACTAAAAATAAAATTGGGTTGCCTCCCAACAGCACTGTCGTTTAACGCCCCTAGCTAGGCATTGATAATTTCGATGATGCTCACATGAAAGACAAGAATTGAAGCACAAAGAGAGCATCATAAAGCATGTGAAAAACACATCTAAGTCTAACATACTTCCTATGCATAGACATCGTATAGGCAAACAAATTATCTAGCAAGCAAAAAACTAGCATATGCAAGGGAGAGGAAAGAAACAATAGCAATCTCAACATAACGAGAGGAAATTTAGTGACATGAAAATTTCTACAACCATATTTTCCTATCTCATAATAATTACATGTGGGATCATAAGCAAATTTAACAAAATAGCTATCACATAAAATATTTTCAATACGATCCACATGCATGCGAAGTTGACACTCTTCCAAAATAGTGGGATCAACATTAACTAAAGACATGACCTCTCCAAACCCACTTTTATCAAAAATTTCATAAGATTGAACATTCTCCAAATATGTGGGATCTAAAGTTGACACTCTCCCAAACCCACTTTCAATATTATTGCAAACACTATTATCAATCTCATATTCATCATGGGGTTTAAATAAATTTTCAAGATCATAAGAAGAACCACCCCAATCATGATCATTGCAACAAGTAGTAGACATAGCAAAACTAGCATCCCCAAGCTTAGGGTTTTGCATATTATTAGCACAATTGACATTAAGAAAATTTATAGTAAAATTATTGCAATCATGCTTTTCATCGATGGAACTAATAAGTTTGGGTGCAATAGCAACGATCTCATGTTTAACGTAAGGACCTATAGCAAATTCATCTTCATAAATATTGGCATCATGGCCACAAGATAGCAAGCATCATGTTCAAGAAGGGATATTTCAATCAAGTCATCGGAATCATAATTATCTATAGATTCGTGCATATCATTATTTTCTTTAGAAGCAACAGTCATTCTTTCAATAAATTCTTTGACATAGACATTATGAGCATAGTTTTCATAGGAATATTCAAGTATGTCAAGATTTTCAGATTCGTAAAGAGTGGTATCATACTTTTCAATCAAAGAAGCAACTTCATAGGAACCCTTAAAAGCAACAAATTCTTCAATTTGTTCGGTATCATAGTAGCTATAAACACCCTTTGCACAAGAAGATAAGATTTTATTTTCATTAAACTCACATAGGTAGGGAAGGTGTTTTTTTAGGGTTCTTAGAGCAACAAGTAATATCACAAATATCACAAAGATTCCAAGCATAACACAGCAATTTGTTTATTTGATTCCATAAGAGTTTCCCTTTTTCAGACAAACGATGACGCACAAAATGAGCATGCTCATCTAAATATTTCCCATCAACTAGGCTAGTTGGGGTTTCAGCACGAGCACATAAGGATCGAAGATGATCCAAGTAAAACACTTTAAGTGGATCCATATCACTAGATTTTTAGCAAGCAAAGATGCAAGCAAATAGAATGCACGTGGAAATACAAACAAAAAGGCATATGGGAAGAAGGCGAATAAAACGGCAAGGGGGAAGTGGGGGAGAGGAAAATGAGAGGCAAATGGCAAATAATATAATGCGGGAGATAAGAGTTTGTGATGGGTACTTGGTATGTTGACTTTTGCGTAGACTGCCTGGCAACGGCGCCAGAAATCCTTCTTGCTACCTCTTGAGCACTGCATTGGTTTTTCCTTGAAGAGGAAAGGGTGATGCAGTAAAGTAGCGTAAGTATTTCCCTCAGTTTTTGAGAACCAAGGTATCAATCCCGTAGGAGACCACGCTCAAGTCCCTCGCACCTACACAAACAAATAAAAACCTCGCAACCAACGCAATAATCGCAAACGGTGCTGTATGAAAACCGTCAGAAATGATTCAAAACATTTGCGATGGAGGATGCATCAAACACGGTTCAGATTTTAGTTGCGTGTGTGATTCAGGCCACACAGTTAACCCGTTTGAACTATTTGTGATGAGGCAGAACAACAGAAATGGGCAGCAATATCAATGTGTGTGCGATATACGGCATACAGTTCGCTCCGATGAACCGTTTGCTATTAGGGAGTGCAACATAAATGATTAGCCAGATCAAGGTGTGTGTGATATAGGGCATACGGTTCACTCGAACGAACTGTTTTCGATTAGCGAAAACAACAGAAATGGTTCAACTTAACAAGGTGTGTGTGATATGTGGCAAACAGCCGAATCAGATGAACTGTTTGCGATGAGAAATTACAACATAGACGGTTAATACAGTTAGTTCGTGTGTGATTCTCTGTGTACAAAAAACTTTGAAATATGCAAACTAGTTGCTTGCGGTGGCTAGGAATATCGCACACGATGCGTCTGCGAGTACTCGTGTGCGATGATTAGTAAGTTACACATACGTTTCCTTATGTTAACACTTGCGTGATAAATAACACGTGGCACTGGATACGGTATTTGGATTGTCTGTGTGCTCCACTTAGTCTTCCCGAGCTCCAGCGAATGCTTCCCACACTCCAGCGAATGCTTCCCGCACTCCACATGGATGAATTGTAAAATCCCCGCCTATTTCCTCACCGGTTTCCCGCCACCAGCTAACGGCTTGCTGCATATAACCCAGGCGGCAACGCACCGCCACGACACTCTGCGAAGATCCAGTCCTGGCCCATCTACCATTAGTTATTCCAAGCATGCTAGGCAATGACCAAAGCTTCGACGTCGACGCCTACCTGCGTTACATCTTCGGCGAGGAGAACGAGCCAGAGCAGGTCGGGGAGCAAGAGCTTCATCGGCCGGTGCAGGCACCATGGCCCATCGGCAGTGATATTAGCATCACAGTCCTTTGGAGCACAGTCGACATATTGCAGAGGAGGTGTGATGAGCAGTTTGCCATCCACCGTGCAAAAGATCCAGAGCTGCTCGGTGATACGTCTCCGTCGTATCTATAATTTTTTATTTTTCCATGCCAATATTATTCAACTTTCATATACTTTTGGCAACTTTTTATATTATTTTTGGGACTAATATATTGATCCAGTGCCCAGTGCCAGTTCCTGTTTGTTGCATGTTTATGTTTCACAGAAACCCAATATCAAACGGAGTCCAAACGGGATAAAAACGGACGGAGAATTATTTTGGAATATTTATGGTTTTTGGGAAGTAAAATCAACGCAAGACGGTGCCCGAGGGGGCCACGAGGCAGGGGGCGCGCCCAGGGGGGCAGGCGCGCCCTGGACCCTCATGGGCACCCCGTAAGGCGGTTGACGCTCTTCTTTTGCCGCAAGAAAGCTAATTTTATGAGAAAAATCTGGGCAAAAGATTCAACCCAATCGGAGTTACGGATCTCCGGATATAAAAGAAACGGTGAAAGGGTCTTGATAACCCACAAGTATAGGGGATCAATTGTAGCCTCTTTCAATAAGTAAGAGTGTCGAACCCAACGAGGAGCTAAAGGTAGAACAAATATTCCCTCAAGTTCTATCGACCACCGATACAACTCTATCCACGCTTGACGTTCGCTTTACCTAGAACAAGTATGAAACTAGAAGTACTTTGTAGGTGCTTTTGGATAGGTTTGCAAGAATATAAAGAGCGCATAAATAAAAGCTAGGGGCTGTTTAGATAAAGACACAACTAAATTAGTTTTAGTAAAGAGCTTGTTGTCACGAGAAAGTTATTTGTCCCTAGGCAAACGATAACTAGACCGGTAATCATTATTGCAATTTTATTTGAGGGAGAGGCATAAGCTAACATACTTTCTCTACTTGGATCATATGCACTTATGATTGGAACTCTAGCAAGCATCCGCAACTACTAAAGATCATTAAGGTAAAACCCAACCATAACATTAAAGTATCAAGTCCCCTTTATCCCATACGCAAACAACCTACTTACTCGGGTCTGTGCTTCTGTCACTCACGCCACCCACCATAAGCAAATCATTAACATATTGCAAACCCTACAGCAGGAATCCCTCACGCTTGCGCGACATGGAGAGCACCATAGGATAGCACCACTAATAAAACATGCAACTCAAACCAATCTTGATCATCAAATAGCCCATAGGACAAAACGGATCTACTCAAACATCATAGGATAGCCATACATCATTGGGAAATAATATATAGCGTTGAGCACCATGTTTAAGTAGAGATTACAGCGGGTAAGAGAGAGGTTACACCGCTGCATAGAGGGGGGAAGAGTTGGTGATGATGGCGGTGAAGTTGTTGGTGAAGATCGCGGTGATGATGATGGCCGTGGCAGCGTTCCGGCGCCACCGGAAGAGAAGGGGAGAGGGAGCCCCTTCGTCTTCTTCTTCCTTGACCTCCTCCCTAGATGGGAGAAGGGTTTCCCCTCTGGTCCTTGGCCTCCATGGCGTGGGAGGGGCGAGAGCCCCTCCGAGATTGGATCTATCTCTCTGTCTCTCTCTGTTTCTGCGTTCTCCTCTGCTGCCCTTTCACCATTTCGTGTATATATGGAGATCCGTAACTCCGATTGGACTGAAACCATGATTTTTTACCAAAAATTAGCTTTCTTGCGGCCGAAGAAGGGCATCAACCGCCTTATGGGTGGACCACGAGGGTCAGGGGCGCCCGCAGGGGGGTGGGGCGTGCCCCCTGCCTCGTGCCCACCTCGGACACCGTTTCGTGTTGATCTTTCTCCCAGATTTTCCAAATATTCCAAAAATAAGCTCCGTCCGTTTTTATCCCGTTTGGATTCTGTTTGATATGGATATTCTGTGAAACCAAAAACATGCAACAAACAGGAACTGGCACTGGGCACTAGATCAATATGTTAGTCCCAAAAATAATATAAAAAGTTGCCAAAAGTATATGAAAGTTAAATAATATTGGCATGGAACAATCAAAAATTATAGATACGATGGAGACGTATCAGCATCCCCAAGCTTAATTCCTACTCGTCCTCGAGTAGGTAAATGATAAAAAAGATATTTTTTGATGTGGAATGCTACCTAGCATAATCTTGATCATATGTCTAATATGGCATGAATATTAAGACACGAGTGATACAAAGCAATAGTCTATCATTTGACATAAAAGCAATAATACTTAAAGCCTACTAATAAAGCAATCATGTCTTTTCAAAATAACATGGCCAAAGAAAGTTATCCCTACAAAATCATATAGTCTGGCTATGCTCCATCTTCACCACACAAAATATTCAAATCATGCACAACCCCGATGACAAGCCAAGCAATTGTTTCATACTTTTGACGTTCTCAAACCTTTTCAACTTTCACGCAATACATGAGCGTGAGCCATGGACATAGCACTATAGGTGGAATAGAATATGATGGTGGAGGTTGTGTGGACAAGACAAAAAGGAGAAAGTCTCACATCGACGCGGCTAATCAATGGGCTATGGAGATGCCCATCAATTGATGTCAATGTGAGGAGTAGGGATTGCCATGCAACGGATGCACTAAGAGCTATAAGTGTATGAAAGCTCAAACTGAAACTAAGTGGGTGTGCATCCAACTTGCTTGCTCATGAAGACCTAGGGCACTTGAGGAAGCCCGTCGTTGGAATATACAAGCCAAGTTCTATAATGAAAATTCCCACTAGTGTATGAAAGTGATAACTCAAGAGACTCTCTATATGAAGAACATGGTGCTACTTTGAAGCACAAGTGTGGTAAAAGGATAGTAATATTGCCCCTTCTCTCTTTTTCTCTCATTTTTTTTGTTTTTTTGGCCTTCTCCTTTTTTGGCCTTTCTCTTTTTTTATTTTTTTATTTTTTTCGTCCGGAGTCTCATCCCGACTTGTGGGGGAATCATAGTCTCCATCATCCTTTCCTCACTGGGGCAATGCTCTAATAATGATGATCATCACACTTCTATTTACTTACAACTCAATATTACAACTCGATATCTAGAGCAAAGATATGACTCTATGTGAATGCCTCCAGCGGTGTATCGGGATGTGCAATGATCTAGCATAGCAATGACATCAAAAGCGGACAAGCCATGAAAACATCATGCTAGCTATCTTACGATCATGCAAAGCAATATGACAATAAATGCTCAAGTCATGTATATGATGATGATGGAGGTTGCATGGCAATATATCTCGGAATGGCTATGGAAATGCCATGATAGGTAGGTATGGTGGCTGTTTTGAGGAAGATATAATGAGGCTTATGTGTGACAGAGCGTATCGTATCATGGGGTTTGGATGCACCGGCGAAGTTTGCACCAACTCTCGGGGTGAGAAAGGGCAATGCACGTTACCGAAGAGGCTAGCAATGATGGAAGGGTGAGAGTGCGTATAATCCATGGACTCAACATTAGTCATAAAGAACTCACATACTTATTGCAAAAGTCTATTAGCTATCGAAACAAAGTACTACGTGCATGCTCCTAGGGGGATAGATTGGTAGGAAAATACCATCGCTCGTCCCCGACCGCCACTCATAAGGAAGACAATCAATAAATACCTCATGCTGCGACTTTGTTACATAACGGTTCACCATACGTGCATGCTACGGGAATCACAAACCTCAACACAAGTATTTCTACTAATCCATAAATACCCACTAGCATGACTCTAATATCACCATCTTTATATCGCAAAACTATTGCAAGGAATCGAACATATCATATTCAGCAATCTATAAGTTTTATGTAGGATTTTATGACTAACCATGTGAATGACCAGTTCCTGTCATCTCTCTAAATAGATATAAGTGAAGCAAGAGATTTTAATTATTTCTACAAAAGATATGCCCACGCTCTAACAAACATAAGTGAAGCAAAAGAGCATTCTACAAATGGCGGTTTTCTATGTAAAGAGAAACAGGTAATCCAAACTTCAAATGATATAAGTGAAGCACATGAAGCATTCTATAAAGCCATACTCAAAGAATATAAGTGAAGTGCAAAGAGCATTCTATAAATCAACCAAGGACTATCTCATACCAGCATGGTGCATAAAATAAAAATTAAAACTAAATGCAAAAGACGCTCCAAGATTGGCACATATCACATGAACGAAACGAATCCGAAAACATACCGATACTTGTTGAAGAAAGAGGGGATGCCTTCCGGGGCATCCCCAAGCTTAGACGCTTGAGTCTCCTTGAATATTTACTTGGGGTGCCTTGGGCATCCCCAATCTTGAGCTCTTGCCTCTCTTCCTTCTTCTCACATCGAGACCTTCTCGATCATCGAACACTTCATCCACACAAAACTTCAACAGAAAACTCGGTAAGATCCGTTAGTATAATAAAGCAAATCACTACTCTAAGTACTGTTGAGAACCAATTCATATTTTGTTTTTGCATTGTATCTACTGTAATATAGCTTTTTCATGGCTTAATCCACTGATATAAATTGATAGTTTCATCAAAACAAGCAAACTATGCATCAAAAACAGAATCTGTCTAACACAGAACAGTCTGTAATAATCTGAACATTCACCATACTTCTGATACTTGAAAATTCTGGAAAAATTAGGAAAAATAAACAATTTGTATAGAAAGACAGTGCAAAAAGAATCAGAACCATTTGAAGTTCCAGTAAAAAAGTTAAAATCGTGCACTACAGCCAAAGTTTCTGCCCTGCACCGTACAAACCAACAAGCATTGTAAACATCCTAAAGGCAAACCTTGGCACATTATTTTTATAATACAATGGAATTGTACAAGGGGATAATTATTTTTGTTGAAAAGTTTCTGTAATGAAGATTCACAAAGTTTCCGCGAGCATGAACTAAGTTCAAGGCTAGCTCCAACTTCAACAATGCTTGTCTTTCTCACTTTCGCTTTTCTTTTTGAAAAAGTTTTGGGTTCCACTCTTTATTTTTGTTGTTTTTAAACAATATGAAAGCACTCAACAGAAATAAATGACTCTCTAAAACTTCCGGGTTGTCTCCCTGGCAGCGCTTCTTTAAAGCCATTAAGCTAGGCATATAGTGCTCAAGTAGGGAATCCACCCGGATCCCAAGGTATATCAAAGCCAATTTTAATTAACAATGATTTGTAATTTAGTAGTGAGCACAAAGTAACATATATCATGTAATGGCGAAGTCTAACTCTCTTCCTATGCATCGGCATGTCATAAAAGAACAATTCATGCACACCTAGTAAAGGCCAATGCATAGTATAAACAGTTTCTTGCAGTTTTATCATGTGGGAAACATAGAGAGGTGGAGATATAGTTCCTCTCTCATAATAATTGCAAGTAGGAGCAGCAAGCACATGCATATTATATCTATCAATATAATCCTTAATAAGTGCAAACTTCTCCGACATAGTATAATCGGGAGAATTCAAAAAGATAATAGGACTATCATGCGTGGGTGCAATAGCAACAATTTCATTTTAACATAAGGAACTATAGCAAGTTCATCTCCATAAGCATCATTCATATTGGCATCTTGGCCACAAGCATAGCAAGCATCATCAAAAAGGGATATTTCAAGAGAATCAATAGGATCATAGCAATCATCATAGCATTCATCCTTCGGTAAGCACGAAGGGAAATTAAACAATGTATGAGTTGAAGAGTTACTCTCATTAGAAGGTGGGCACGGGTGATCAATCCGCTCTTCCTCCTTTTGTTCTTCGCTCTCCTCCTCATCTTTTTCATCCAATGAGCTCACAATTTCATCAACTTCCATAGATTCTTGCAAAATATTAGTCTCTTCTTGGACAGCGGAGACTTTCTCAATAAGTGCATTAATATCGGAATTGTATTCATAATTCTCATAGCAATATTTGAGGATAGCTAAATTTTTAGGTCTATAAACAGCATCATCAAAATCTTCAAACTCTTTAAACATAGATTCAATTTCATAAGCACCCATAAAAGCAACAAATTCTTCTATTTGTTCCACATCATAGTAAACATATATACCATTAGCATAAGAAGCTAAGGTTTTATTATCATTAAATTTGCATGAAAAGGGAAGGTGTGGAGCCTTCATCCTAGAGCAACAAGTATAATCATATCTCAAGCATAGTTACCTAGCATACCACTTCAATATATGAATTTCATCCCATAATAGTTTCCCTTTTTGAGTCAAGCGATAATCCCTAAAGTATTCACGTTGATCCAACGTTACTCCCATTACAAAGTTGAATGGGGTTTTCTCAGGATTATCAAAGTAGTACATAATATATATCACATAATGAGCATCGAGGGTTTTAGGAGGTTCCCCATCTCCATGAGCAGCAAGTACACCTAATTTTTTTGGTATTTCGTGTTCCATATCCATAACTAAAGATAGAGAACAACTAAGAACAGCAAATAAAAATTACTTAGTGATAAAGCAAACAAGCACACACGAGAATATTCACCCCACGCTATTGCTCCCCGGCAACGGCGCCAGAAAAAGGTCTTGATAACCCACAAGTATAGGGGATCAATTGTAGCCTCTTTCGATAAGTAAGAGTGTCGAACCCAACGAGGAGCTAAAGGTAGAACAAATATTCCCTCAAGTTCTATCGACCACTGATACAACTCTACGCACGCTAGACGTTCGCTTTACCTAGAACAAGTATGAAACTAGAAGTACTTTGTAGGTGTTTTTGGATAGGTTTGCAAGAATATAAAGAGCGCGTAAATAAAATCTAGGGGCTGTTTAGATAAAGACACAACTAAATTAGTTTTAGTAAAGAGCTTGTTTTCACGAGAAAGTTATTTGCCCCTAGGCAATCGATAACTAGACCGGTAATCATTATTGCAATTTTATTTGAGGGAGAGGCATAAGCTAACATACTTTCTCTACTTGGATCATATGCACTTATGATTGGAACTCTAGCAAGCATCCGCAACTACTAAAGATCATTAAGGTAAAACCCAACCATAGCATTAAAGTATCAAGTCCCCTTTATCCCATACACAAACAACCTACTTACTCGGGTCTGTGCTTCTGTCACTCACGCCACCCACCATAAGCAAATCATGAACATATTGCAAACCCTACAGCGGGAATCCCTCACGCTTGCGCAACACGGAGAGCACCATAGGACAGCACCAATAATAAAACATGCAACTCAAACCAATCTTGATCATCAAATAGCCCATAGGACAAAACGGATCTACTCAAACATCATAGGATAGCCATACATCATTGGGAAATAATATATAGCGTTGAGCACCATGTTTAAGTAGAGATTACAGCGCGTAAGAGAGAGGTTACACCGCTGCATAGAGGGGGGAAGAGTTGGTGATGATGGCGGTGAAGTTGTTGGTGAAGATCGGGGTGATGATGATGGCCATGGCAGCGTTCCGGCGCCACTGGAAGAGAAGGGGAGAGGGGGCCCCTTCGTCTTCTTCTTCCTTGACCTCCTCACTAGATGGGAGAAGGGTTTCCCCTCTGGTCCTTGGCCTCCATGGCGTGGGAGGGGCGAGAGCCCCTCCGAGATTGGATCTGTCTCTCTGTCTCTCTCTGTTTCTGCGTTCTCCTCTGCTGCCCTTTCACCGTTTCGTGTATATCTGGAGATCCGTAACTCCGATTGGACTGAAACCTTCGCCATGATTTTTTTACCAAAAATTAGCTTTCTTGCGGCCGAAGAAGGGCATCAACCGCCTTACGGGTGGACCACGAGGGTCAGGGGCGCGCCCAGGGGGTGGGGCGCGCCCCCTGCCTCGTGCCCACCTCGGACACCGTTTCACGTTGATCTTTCTCCCAAATTTTCCAAATATTCCAAAAATAAACTCCGTCCGTTTTTATCCCGTTTGGATTCCATTTGATATGGATATTCAGCGAAACCAAAAACATGCAACAAACAGGAACTGGCACTGGGCACTGGATCGATATGTTAGTCCCAAAAATAATATAAAAAGTTGCCAAAAGTATATGAAGGTTGAATAATATTGGCATGGAACAATAAAAAATTATACATACGACGGAGACGTATCAAAGGGCAGCAGAACAGAACGCAGTAACAGAGAGATAGATCCAATCTCGGAGGGGCTCTCGCCCCTCCCATGCCATGGAGGCCAAGGACCAGAGGGGAAACCCTTCTCCCATCTAGGGAGGAGGTCAAGGAAGAAGAAGACGAAGGGGCCCCCCTCTCCCCTTCTCTACCGATGGCGCCGGAACGCTGCCGTGGCCATCATCATCACATCAATGTTCACCAACAACTTCACCGCCATCATCACCAACTCTCCCCCCCTCTATGCAGCGGTGTAACCTCTCTCTTACCCGCTGTAATCTCTACTTAAACATGGTGCTCAACGCTATATATTATTTCCCAATGATGTATGGCTATCCTATGATTTTTGAGTAGATCCATTTTGTCCTATGGCTATTTGATGATCAAGATTGGTTTGAGTTGCGTGTATTATTATTGGTGCTGTCCTATGGTGCTCTCCGTGTCGCGCAAGCGTGAGGGATCCCCGCTGTAGGGTTTGCGAAATGTTCATGATTTGCTTCTGGTGGGTGGCGTGAGTGACAGAAGCACATACCCGAGTAAGTAGGTTGTTTGCGTATGGGATAAAGGGGACTTGATACTTTAATGCTATGGTTGGGTTTTACCTTAATGATCTTTAGTAGTTGCAGATGCTTGCTAGAGTTCCAATCATAAGTGCATATGATCCAAGTAGAGAAAGTATGTTAGCTTATGCCTCTCCCTCAAATAAAATTGCAATAATGATTACCGGTCTAGTTATCGATTGCCTAGGGACAAATAACTTTCTCGTGACAAAAAACTCTTTCCTAAAACTAATTTAGTTGTGTCTTCATCTAAACAGCCCCTACTTTTTATTTACGCGCTCTTTATTATCTTGCAAACCTATCCAACAGCACCTACAAAGTACTTCTAGTTTCATACTTGTTCTGGGTAAAGTGAAAGTCAAGCGTGCGTAGAGTTGTATCGGTGGTCGATAGAACTTGAGGGAATATTTGTTCTGCCTTTGGCTCCTCGTTGGGTTCGACACTCTTACTTATCGTAAACTGTTGCGATCCCCTATACTTGTGGGATATCAAGACCTTTTTCTGGCACCGTTGCCAGGGAGCAATAGCGTGGGGTGAATATTCTCGTGTGTGCTTTTTTGCTTTATAACTAAGTAATTTTTATTTGCTGTTCTTAGTTGTTATTTATCTTTAGTTATGGATATGGAACACGAAATACCAAAAAAAATAGGTTTACTTACTACTCATGGAGATGGGGAACCTCCTAAAACCCTCGATGCTCATTATGTGAAAGATATTATGTACTACTTTGATAATCCTGAGAAAACCCCATTCAACTTTATAATGGGAGTAACGTTGGATCAATGTGAATACTTTAGGGATTATCGCTTGACTCAAAAAGGGAACCTATTATGGGATCAAATTTATATGTTATATTGGTATGCTAGGCAACTATGCTTGAGATATAATTATACTTGTTGCTCTAGGATGAAGTCTCCACACCTTCCCTTTTCATGCAAATTTAATGATAATGAAACCTTGGCTTCTTATGCTAGAGGTATATATGATTACTATGATGTGGAACAAATGGAAGAATTTGTTGCTTTTACGGGTGCTGATGAAATTGAATCTATGTTAAAGAGTTTGAAAATCTTTATGATGCTGTTTATAGACCTGAAAATTTAGCTATCCTTAAATATTTCTATGAGAATTATGAATTCAATTCCGATATTGATGCATTTATTGAGAAAGTCTCCGCTATCCAAGAAGAGATTAATATTTGCAGGAGTCTATGGAAGAAGAAATTGATGAAACTGTGAGCTCATTGGATGACAAAAATGATGAGGAGAGCGAAGAACAAAATGAGAAAGAGCGGATTAGCTACCCGTGCCCAGCTTCTAATGAGAGTAACTCTTCAACTCATACATTGTTTAATTTCCCTTCGTGCTTACCGAAGGATGATTGCTATGATGACTATTATGATCCCGTTGATTATCTTGAAATATCCCTTTTTGATGATGCTTGCTATGCTTGTGGCCAAGATGCCAATATGAATTATGCTTATGGAGATGAACTTGCTATAGTTCCTTATGTTACACATGAAATTGTTGCTATTGCACCCACGCATGATAGTCCTATTATCTTTTTGAATTCTCCCGACTACACTATATCGGAGAAGTTTGCACTTATTAAGGATTACATTGATGGGTTGCCTTTTACCGTTGCACATGATGATTTTGATGAATATAATATGCATGTGATTGCTGCTCCTACTTGCAATTATTATGAGAGAGGAACTATATCTCCACCTCTCTATGTTTCCAACACGATAAAATTGCAAGAAATTGTTTATACTATGCATTGGCCTTTACTATGTGTGCATGAATTGTTCTTTTATGACATGCCGATGCATAGGAAGAGAGTTAGACTTCGTCATTACATGATATATGTTGCTTTGTGCTCACTACTAAATTACAAATCATTGCTAATTAAAATTGGCTTTGATATACCTTGGGATCCGGGTGGATTCACTACTTGAGCACTATATGCCTAGCTTAATGGCTTTAAAGAAAGCGCTGCCAGGGAGACAACCCAGAAGTTTTAGATAGTCATTTATTTCTATTGAGTGCTTTCATATAGTTTAAAAACAACAAAAATAAAGAGGGGAACCCAAAACTTTTTCAAAAAGGAAAGTGAAAGTGAGAGAGACAAGCATTGTTGAAGTGGGAGCTAGCCTTGAACTTTGTTCATGCTCACGGAAACTTTGTGAATCTTGATTGCAGAAACTTTTCAACAAAGATAATTATCCCCTTGTACAATTCCATTGTATTATAAAAATAATGTGCCAAGGTTTGCCTTTAGGACGTTCACAATGCTTGTTGGTTTGTACGGTGCAGGACAGAAAATTTGGCTGTAGTGCGCGATTTTTCATTTTTTTTTACTGGAACATCAAATGGTTCTGATTCTTTTTGCACTGTATTTCTATACAAATTGTTTATTTTTCCTAATTTTTTCAGAATTTTTCAAGTCTCAGAAGTATGGTGGATGTTCATATTATTACAGACTGTTCTGTTTTAGACAGATTCTGTTTTTGATGCATAGCTTGCTTGTTTTGATGAAACTATCGATTTATATCAGTGGATTAAGCCATGGAAAAGTTATACTACAGTATACACAATGCCAAAACAACATATGAATTGGTTTGCAACAGTACTTAGAGTAGTTATTTGCTTTATTCTACTAACGGATCTTACCGAGTTTTCTGTTCAAGTTTTGTGTGGATGAAGTGTTCGATGATCGAGGAGGTCTCGATGTGAGAAGAAGGAAGGGAGGCAAGATCTCAAGCTTGGGGATGACCAAGGCACCCCAAGTAAATATTCAAGGAGACTCAAGTTTCGAAGCTTGGGGATGCCCCGGAAGGCATCCCCTCTTTCTTCAACAAGTATCGATATGTTTTCGGATTCGTTTCGTTCATGCGATATGTGCAAATCTTGGAGCGTCTTTTGCATTTAGTTTTCACTTTTCTTTTATGCACCATGCTGGTATGAGATAGTACTTGGTTTATTTATAGAATGCTCATTGCACTTCACTTATATCTTTTGAGTATGGCTTTATAGAATGCTTCATGTGCTTCACTTATATCATTTGAAGTTTGGATTGCCTGTTTCTCTACACATAGAAAACCGCCATTTGTAGAATGCTCTTTTGCTTCACTTATATTTGTTAGAGCATGGGCATATCTTTTGTAGAAATAATTGAACTCTCTTGCTTCACTTATATCTATTTAGAGAGATGACAGGAACTGGTCATTCACATGGTTAGTCATAAAATCCTACATAAAACTTGTAGATCACTGAATATGATATGTTTGATTCCTTGCAATAGTTTTGCGATATAAAGATGGTGATATTAGATTCATGCTAGTGGGTATTTGTGGATTGTAGAAATACTTGTGTTGAAGTTTGTGATTCCCGTAGCATGCACGTATGGTGAACCGTTATGTAACAAAGTCGGAGCATGATTTATTTATTGATTGTCTTCCTTATGAGTGGCGGTCGGGGACGAGCGATGGTCTTTTCCTAACAATCTATCCCCCTAGGGGCATGCGTAGTAGTACTTTGCTTCAAGGGCTAATAAACTTTTGCAATAAGTATATGAGTTCTTTATGACTAATGTGAGTCCATGGATTATACGCACTCTCACCCTTCCATCATTGCTAGCCTCTTCGGTACCGTGCATTGACCTTTCTCACCTCGAGAGTTGGTGCAAACTTCGCCGGTGCATCCAAACCCCGTGATACGATACGCTCTATCACACATATGCCTCCTTATATCTTCCTCAAAATAGCCACCATACCTACCTATCATGGCATTTCCATAGCCATTCCGAGATATATTGCCATGCAACTTCCATCATCATCATATACATGACTTGAGCATTTATTGTCATATTGCTTTGCATGATCGTAAGATTGCTAGCATGATGTTTTCGTGGCTTTTCCGTTTTTTTATGTCATTGCTACGCTAGATCATTGCACATCCCGGTACACCGCCGGAGCCATTCATATAGAGTCATATCGTTGTTCTAGTATCGAGTTGTAATATTGAGTTGTAAGTAAATAAAAGTGTGATGATCATCATTATTAGAGCATTGCCCCAGTTAGGAAAGGATTATGGAGACTATGATTCCCCCACAAGTCGGGATGAGACTCCGGACGAAAAAATAAAAAAATAAAAAAAGAGACAGGCCAAAAAAAGAGAAGGCCGAAAAAAAAACAAAAAAAATGCAGGAAAAGAGAGAAGGGGCAATGTTACTATCCTTTTACCACACTTGTTCTTCAAAGTATCAGCATGTTCTTCATATAGAGAGTCTCTTGAGTTATCACTTTCATATACTAGTGGGAATTTTCATTATAGAACTTGGCTTGTATATTCAAACGATGGGCTTCCTCAAATGCCCTAGGTCTTCATGAGCAAGCAAGTTGGATGCACACCCACTTAGTTTCAGTTTGAGCTTTCATATACTTATAGCTCTTAGTGCATCCGTTGCATGGCAATCCCTACTCCTCACATTGACATCAATTGATGGGCATCTCCATAGCCCGTTGATTAGCCGCGTCGATGTCAGACTTTCTCCTTTTTCGTCTTCTCCACATAACCCCCATCATCATATTCTATTCCAACCATAGTGCTATATCCATGGCTTGTGCTCATGTATTGCGTGAGGGTTGAAAAAGTTGAAGCGCGTTAAAAAGTATGAACCAATTGTTCGACTTGTCATCGGGGTTGTGCATGATGTGAATATTTTGTGTGGAGAAAATGGAGCATAGCCAGACTATATTATTTTGTAGGGATAACTTTCTTTGGCCTTGTTATTTTGAAAAGACATGATTGCTTTATTAGTAGGCTTGAAGTATTATTGTTTTTATGTCAAAAGATAGACTATTGCTTTGAATCACTCGTGTCTTAATATTCATGCCATGATTAGATACATGATCAAGATTATGCTAGGTAGCATTCCACATCAAAAATTATCTTTTTTATCATTTACCTACTCGACGACGAGCAGGAATTAAGCTTGGGGATGCCGATACGTCTCCGTCGTATCTATAATTTTTGATTGTTCCATGCCAATATTATTCAACTTTCATATACTTTTGGCAACTTTTTATATTATTTTTGGGACTAACATATTGATCCAGTACCCGCTGCCAGTTCCTGTTTGTTGCAAGTTTATGTTTCGCGGAAATCCAATATCAAACGGAGTCCAAATGGGATAAAAACGGACGTAGAATTATTTTGGAATATTTATGATTTTTGGGAAGTAAAATCAACGCGAGACGGTGCCCTAGGGGGCCACGAGGCAGGGGGCAGGCGCGCCCTGGACCCTCGTGGGCACCCCGTAAGGCGGTTGACGCTCTTCTTTTGCCGCAAGAAAGCTAATTTTATGAGAAAAATCTGGGCGAAAGATTCAACCCAATCGGAGTTACGGATCTCCGGATATAAAAGAAACGGTGAAAGGGCTGCGGAACAGAACGCAGAAACAGAGAGAAACAGAGAGACAGATCGAATCTCGGAGGCGCTCTCGCCCCTCCCACGCCGTGGAGGCCAAGGACCAGAGGGGAAACCCTTCTCCCATCTAGGGAGGAGGTCAAGTAAGAAGAAGATGAAGGGGCCCCCTCTCCCCTTCTCTTGCGGTGGCGCCGGAACGCTGCCGTGGCCATCATCATCACATCAATCTTCACCAACAACTTCACCGCCATCATCACCAACTCTTCCCCCCTCTATGCAGCGGTGTAACCTCTCTCTTACCCGCTATAATCTCTACTTAAACATGGTGCTCAACGCTATATATTATTTCCCAATGATGTATGGCTATCCTATGATGTTTGAGTAGATCCATTTTGTCCTATGGCTATTTGATGATCAAGATTGGTTTGAGTTGCGTGTATTATTATTGGTGCTGTCCTATGGTGCTCTCCGTGTCGCGCAAGCGTGAGGGATCCCCGCTGTAGGGTTTGCGAAATGTTCATGATTTGCTTCTGGTGGGTGGCGTGAGTGACAGAAGCACATACCCGAGTAAGTAGGTTGTTTGCGTATGGGATAAAGGGGACTTGATACTTTAATGCTATGGTTGGGTTTTACCTTAATGATCTTTAGTAGTTGCAGATGCTTGCTAGAGTTGCAATCATAAGTGCATATGATCCAAGTAGAGAAAGTATGTTAGCTTATGCCTCTCCCTCAAATAAAATTGCAATAATGATTACCGGTCTAGTTATCGATTGCCTAGGGACAAATAACTTTCTCGTGACAAAAAACTCTTTCCTAAAACTAATTTAGTTGTGTCTTCATCTAAACAGCCCCTACTTTTTATTTACGCACTCTTTATTATCTTGCAAACCTATCCAACAGCACCTACAAAGTACTTCTAGTTTCATACTTGTTCTGGGTAAAGCGAACGTCAAGCGTGCGTAGAGTTGTATCGGTGGTTGATAGAACTTGAGGGAATATTTGTTCTGCCTTTGGCTCCTCGTTGGGTTCGACACTCTTACTTATCGAAAAGTCGTGAGGAATTTAAGGAGTAGCAGGATTTCGCCGCCCGGCGATCCATCGACGAGTAGAGACAGTAGCGACCCAGATCGTTGTCTGCAATTTCCTTCTTATCATGCCCCCGTGTCTTCCGGGCTTTGCCGCATGTGGCATTTTAAATTATTCGGAATATATAAGACAATTATAACCCTAGTATATGAAGATCCCTTTCTCTGTAACCGACTTTGTATAACCCTAGTCCCCTCCGGTGTCTATATAAACCAGAGGGCTTAGTCTGTAGAGACAATGACAATCATAATCATAGTCATACAGGCTAGACTTTTAGGGTTTTATCCATTACGATCTCGAGGTAGATCAACTCTTGTAATACTCATATTCATCAAGATCAATCAAGCAGGAAGTAGGGTGTTACCTCCGTAGAGAGGGCTCGAACCTGGGTAAACATCATGTCCCCCGTCTCCTGTTACCATCAAGCTTAGACACACAGTTCGGGACCCCCTACCCGAGATCCGCCGGTTTTGACATCGACATTGGTGCTTTCATTGAGAGTTCTGCTGCATCGTCTTCAAGAGGTTCGATGGCCCCGTCAATCATCTACAACAATGCTGTCCGGGGGAGGTCTTTCTCCTCGGACAGATCTTCGTATTCAGCGGCTTCGCACTGCAGGCCAACTCGCTTGGCCATCTAGAGCAGATCAACAGCTACGCCCCTGGCCATCAAGTCAGGTTTGGAAGCTTGAACTACATTGCCAATATCCGCGGAGACTTGATCTTCGACGTATTCGAGCCCACGGCAGCTGCTCCCTGCCACCGCGATGAGCATGACCTAAATCTGTCATCGGACCATACCCAGGAGATAGCACCTGTAAGTGCTCCTGCCCTAGATCCAGAGCAGATTGCGCCATCCGAGGACGGGAAGCTCAACCCCGCCACGGAAGCCGAAGACTCAGTGGCGTTGCAGCCGCACACAGACCCAACCTCGAGCGGGATCTGCGTCACCGGAACCTCGGATTCGTCTCCGGCCATAGGTTTTGAACCACGTGCATCCGCGACCATCGAGCCTGATCAGGCGCCGATCGTTTAATTCAGCGCCGCAGACATCTTCCGGCACTCACCTTTAGGTGATGTGCTAAACTCATTAAAACCCCTCTCCTTAGCAGGGACTCACAGCCTAATTATATCCGGTTTGAGCTGGGGGCTGATGACGGGGAATTTCGCTTCCCACCCACCTCCCACTTAATAGCCACTGTCGAAGACTTAACCGACACGCTCGATTACGGCTCCGAAGACATCGACGGCATGGACGACGATGCCAAAGAGGAGCAGGCCAAAAACCCGCCATTTACCGGGCGCTGGACGGCCACCTCCTCATACGACATATACATGGTGGATGCACCCAAAGCGAATAGCGGCGATGACAAGGAAGATCCAGTCGAGGATGAACCTCCTAAGGTGAAACCAAAGCACCGACATCAGCGGTGCCGCTTCTCGGTGTCAAAACCGGTGGATCTCGGGTAGGGGGTCCCGAACTATGCGTCTAGGATCGATGGTAACAGGAGACATGGGACACGATGTTTATCCAGGTTCGGGCCCTCTCTATGGAGGTAATACCCTACTTCCTGCTTGATTGATCTTGATGAATATGAGTGTTACAAGAGTTGATCTACCACGAGATCGTAATGGCTAAACCCTAGAAGCCTAGCCTATGCGTATATGGTAATGTATGTGTCCTATCCGAACTATGCTCTCCGGTTTATATAGACAGCGGAGAGATCTAGGGTTACATGGGGTCGGTTACATAAGAAGGAATCTTCATAGTCGATCGCCAAGCTTTCCCCCCACGCCAAGTAGAGTCCAATCCGGACACGGTGCAGTCTTCGGCCTTCATGTCTTAACAGCCCATCAGTCCGGCCCATGGATAACAGGTCGGACGCCCGAGGACCCCTTAGTCCAGGACTCCCTCAGTAGCCCCTGAACCTGGCTTCAATGACGAGGAGTCCGGCATGCAGATTGTCTTCGGCATTGCAAGGCGGGTTCCCCTTTTTTCCGAACTCCAAGATAGTCTTCAGACGTGAGGATTGTATCCGGACCTGTTATACATCACACACAACCGCGGAGAGAATATAATATTCGCACAAATCTAATCTGTTGACAGCTCCTTTACAACACGACATCGCGTCTGTCCGGTTATAATTTCAAACCGTTTTTCTTCTGCCATCCCACGTTTCGAGACGCGGTTGCTATTGGCATGTCTTGTCGAAACAAAGATCGTGTCCCCTTATTGCGGGATTCTCATCAATGCGGGCATGGGTAACCCAACCGTGCCGTTTGCGCAGCCCTTGGGAATAGGCGAATCTTAAGGCGAGTGAGGAGGCGTTTAATGTTTGCTGCCTTTATAAGGGGATAAGGATTCCCTCTTCGTCTTCTCACGCTTTCTCTCTGTCTCCGCCTTCCCGATCTCGAGCTCCAGCGCCCAAGTCCTCATCTCCTTTCCACTCAAGCAACCATGTCCAGATCCGGTGGTCAGGGCAAGTGGATGGTCTCCTCCATCAAGGAGGAGGACATTACTAAGCTCCGAGCGACCGGATATTTGGCAAAGGGAATAGCCCATCGCTTGCCGGCCGAGGGACAAATCGTCCCAACGCCAGAGCCCGACGAGAGGGTAGTATTCCTTCCTCATTTCTTCCGCGGGCTGGGGTTTCCACTCCACCCTTTCGTCCGCGGGCTAATGTATTATTACGGGATAGATTTCCATGATCTGTCCCCGAATTCCTTCCTCAACATCTCGGCGTTTATCATCGTGTGCGAGGCCTTCCTCCGCATCCAGCCCCACTTCGGGCTGTGGCTTAAAGTCTTCAACGTGAAGCCGAAAGTGGTGGATGGCCAGCACGCGGAGTGCGGGGGAGCCATGGTGAGCAAGCTATCCAATGTCTCCTGGCCCAAAGGCACTTTTGTGGAGACAGTAAAGGAATGGCAGAAGTAGTGGTTCTACATCACGGAACCTCGCGGCACCACCTAGGCCGCGGCCGCCGAATTCCGCTACGGTGCTCCCATGCGACTCACCTCCTGGGTCGAGAAGAGTCTGGACTGGTGTTCACCTGACAAGATGATAGCGCTGCAGACGCGCGTTCAAAGCATGGTGACCAAGAACATCAAGCTCGTCGACGTCATCCAGGTGATGCTGGTCCGACGGATTCTTCCGTGCCAGCGCCGAAGCCGCCCTTTGTGGGAGTTCAATTCGAAGAAGCACCAGACCTTGGTAAGGCTCTTCGAGACTACTCACGAAGGCGCCTGGAAGTTGCTTTTTAAGGGCAACGAGAAGCCACCGGCCATGGATTCAGATCATGGTCACGATTGTACACACCCCTCCAGCAAGGTATGTTATTTCTGACGTATCCCCAACCTCATTGTTTCAAGGGTGGCGTCTGAGCTTTTATTATGGTCCTTTAGGACTGGATGGAGTGGGCGAAGTGGATCTAGTGTCCGGCTCCGCTGCCCGAAGAACCGGTCATCCCGCGCCTAGCGGAGATGCTGGTGCCGGCGCCATACAAGGCACCGGAGAGGAAGGCCAAGAAGGCCAAGGGGGCCAAGAGTGGCTCCCGTTGCAAGGGCACTTCGGACGCGATGTTCGCATACAACGAGGCCCATTCCTCTGTCCCTGAGGACAATTACGAGGAGGAGGAGGAGGAGGAGAACAACCCTCCTCCCGAGGAGAAGAAGAAGAAGAGGGCGGCCTCGGCACATCCGGAGGAGAAAGCGCCCAAAAAGGGGAAGGGCGCCCCAGCAGCCAACACCGCATGGGACGTTGACAGTAGTCCGGAACGGTGCCGCCGCACTAAGCCCTAGGCCGCATCGTAAGTGGCAGGGCTCGCTCGTGCGCACATCCAACCCTCTTGATGTAGTTAACTGTACTATTGCAGTCCGGCCCGTGACCTAATCCAGCGATCCTCGTCTAGAGGTTCGTTGGCTCCGTCGGAGATGGCGAGCCAGTCGCCACCGCCTGCTTACTCCCCCGGGGCCAGGGACGACACTGAAGTACTATCCCGGAAGGCCGATCCGAACCGAGGAGGAGCCCAGGACGCTGTCCGGGAGGCGCCACGAGGTGAAGCCTCCACTGCCGGACACATGGAGGAGACGATCCCCGTGGAAACTGGCGAAGAGGGCCGCATCCAGTTTGGCCCTTAGCCGAATACGATCCCGGAGACCCATATGGCTCCGGAGTCAGGCGAGCAGCCCCCTTTGAAGGAGGAGGGCGCGCCGCTTCCGCCGGTGGTCCCTGTCCATCCAGGGGCGCCGGACAACTTGATGGAGGTGCTGCGAGGCGCCTCTGTTATGGACGAGCACCGTGTCCTTATGGGCGCGGTGATTGAGAAGGTTCAGTCCACCAAGAGTGGACTGAACGAGGCCTGCAACAACCTGTTGATAGGTTTCGAGGTAAGTGACATAGAAAGAGAAAAAACCCTGTAGTCAGTAGCCCCTGAGACACTGTCCGGTGAGAAGAACCGGACAAAGGATCTATTGTAGCAGACTAACATAGCATGTATGCATAAGTAGGCGTCGCTGTTGGCCGCAACCTCGCATGCTGCCCAAGTCTCTGAATTGAGGCAGAGGCTGGAGCGGATCGAGAACGAGCTCGGCGAGGTTAGGGTTCGGCTCGAGGAGAAGCAAGGTGAATAACGACTTGCTGTATGTTCGGAAAGCGTAGGCGATGTATATTGACTGTAGTGTCGTAGTATGTGCAGGAGACGCGACCGAGGTCGAGGCCCTGAGGAAGGCCCTGGGCGAGGCCGAGGAGAAAGCTGTCTAGCAGCAAGCCGCCCGTAAGAAGCTCGAGGCCCGGGTCAAGGAAATCCAGCAGGAGCTCCAGGATGCAGTGAAGAAATGTGAGACCTTGGAGAATGATGCGTCGGCTCAAGAGGCCGAGCTCACCAAGGCTCGTGAGAGCGCGGAGACCGCACGGAATGAGGCCGAGGCTGCTCTCCAGGAGGTCGAGGAGGCCAAGAAGATCACGGCGAGTAAGGCATTTAAGATGCAAAGCAAGTATGCAAAGAAGCAATACCTTTTACTAACCCGGGTTCGGAGTTCCCCAGGGGCTTTTGCGGATCTACCATGCAGCGTATCAGACGCTGCAGAGTTCTACCGAGCCGAAGGAGGAGGTTCTACGGAGAAGCTATTCTGGTCGCAGTACGTGACGCCAGAGCATCCCGTGTCCTTCACTGATCAGCTAAAGCAGCTGGTGGAGCTGCACAGGGTGGCCGAACTAGCCATGAAGGATTTGACAATCCAGCTATGGCCAGCCGAAGTTATGCCCGGCAGCTACTTCGGACTCATGAGGCATCTGGTGGAGGCCTGTCCGCGGCTCGACGTCATCAAGCACTCCACCTGTATTGAAGGTGCCCGTATGGCCTTCGCTTGCTGCAAGATGTGGCGGGCGAAGATGAACGCTGTTGAAGTTGCCAGCAGGCCGCTGGAGGGCAAGGAGCACCGCACACCTGAGCGATATTTCGCGGATGTCGTAGAGGGGTCTCGACTTGTGGCGGCGCAATGTTCACAGGGCATTGTATTTGAATAAATGTATTCATGTTGCCTTTGCCTTGTATTATGGGAACAAAGCCGGTGTTTGTAAAACAATGTCCGATTATTTTACAAAGCACAAGAGCCGGGCAACCCAACTATTGACCAAAGACATGATTCGGAGCCAATGCATATAATGCTAAATTTGGGGTGCCGAACGTATATATAAGAAGTGTTCGGACTTTGCTGCCGTATTGTGGGGCGACAAGTAGCCCCTGGCGAATATGAAACATGCAGAAGAGTATTGTAACGCCCACGATGCGGCTATATCTCCCACGTGTCGAGGCACGACTTAGAGGCATAACCGCATTGTGGTTTTGTCGCAAGAAGGGCCATCTTCACACAATCCCATGTAATGAACAAGAATGGGATAACGAGAGTTGGCTTACAATCGCCACTTCACACAATACATAAATATAATTCATACATCATCCAAAATCCACACATAGACCGACTACGGTCAAAATCAAAATGAAAATAAGATAACCCCAAATGCTATATCCCCGATCGTCCCAACTGGGCTCCACTACTGATCATCAGGAAAAGAAACATAGTAACGACCACGTTCCTCGTTGAACTCCCACTTGAGCTCGGTTGCGTCATCTGCACTGGCATCGTCGGCACCTGCATCTGTTTTGGTAGAATCTGTGAGTCACGGGGACTCAGCAATCTCACACCCACGAGATCAAGACTATTTAAGCTTATAGGAAAGGATGGTGTAATTAGGTGGAGCTGCAGCAGGCACTAAGCATATATGGTGGCTAACATACGCAAATGAGAGCGAGAAGAGAAGCAACGCAACGGTCGCGAAGCTAGAAATGATCAAGAAGTGATCCTGAAACTACTTACGTTCATGCATAACTCAAACCGTGTTCACTTCCCAGATTCTGCCGAGAAGAGACCATCACGGCTACACACACGGTTGATGTATTTTAATTAAGTCAAGTGACAAGTTCTCTACAACCGGACATTAAAAAATTCCCATCTGCCTCATAACCGCGGGCACGGCTTTCGAAAGATAATACCCTGCAGGGTGTCCCAACTTAGCCCATTATAAGCTCTCACGGTCAACGAAGGATAAACCTTCTCCCGGAAAGACCCGATCAGTCTCGGAATCCCGGTTTACAAGACATTTCGACAATGGTAAAACAAGACCAGCAAAGCCGCCCGAATGTGCCGACAAATCCTGATAGGAGCTGCACATATCTCGTTCTCAGGGCACACCGGATAAGCGAAGTGTACAGGTACCAACATAACCCAAGTTGCCAAGGGACGGTCCCGCACGGTGCTCTAGTTTGGACCAGCACTCAGAGGAACACTGGCCCGGGGGTTTAAATAAAGATGACCCTCGGGCTCGCGAAAACCCAAGGGAAAAGGCTTAGGTGGCAAATGGTAAAACCAAGGTTGGGCCTTGCTGGAGGAGTTTTATTCAAGGCGAACTGTCAAGGGGGTCCCATAAATCACCCAACCGCGTAAGGAACGCAAACTCAAGGAACATAATACCGGTATGACGGAAACTAAGGCGGCAAGAGTGGAACAAAACACCAGGCATAAGGCCGAGCCTTCCACCCTTTACCAAATATATAGATTCATTAATTAAATAAGAGATATTGTGATATTCCAAAATATCCATGTTCCAACATGGAACCAACTTCAACTTCACCTGCAACTAACAACGCTATAAGAAGGGCTGAGCAAAAGCGGTAACTTAGCCAAACAATGGTTTGCTAGGAAATGATGGTTAGAGGCTTGACATGGCAAATATGGGAGGCATGATATAGCAAGTGGTAGGTAGCGCAGCATGGCAATAGAACGAATAACTAGCAAAGCAAAGATAGAAGTGATTTCGAGGGTATGGTCATCTTGCCTGCAAGGTTCTCAGAGTTGTCGAAAGCTTGATCCTCGTAAGTGTACTCAACAGGTTCCTCGTTCACGAACTCGTCTCCCAGCTCTACCCAAAACAAGAACACAAGCAACGGAACCACAATCAATCACGGGAAAATGCACAAGCAACATGATGCAATACATGAATGATATGCAAGATATGATATTCGATGCATATGCGTGCTCCGGAAGAAAATGATGAACAAGGCAGTAACTTGGCAAACCAAGCATGCCACTAGAAAGATGAGATGATTTCGATCAAAATCGATATAAATATCACCAGAAACGGATGCACGGTTTGCAAATGGCAAACAAAACAAGAATGACTCTGTTCTGCGGTTAACAGCAAGATAGCACTTAGAATACATCAAGTAACTATGCTACAGCACTCCAATATAGCAACAAATCATATGGCAGTAATCTACAGGAGATTGTTGGCAAAACATGAACACTGAGCTACGGCTAGTTCACAACACAGCAGCTTCAAACAAGCATGGCAAAAGTGCAAAAGATATCAGGATCACAGACTTAGTGAAATTACTGGACATGGCAGAAACAGCATCAGGTAGCAATGTTCAGAGCAACAAATCAACATGCTACAGGAACTTAACATGGAAAAACGAGGAATGGCATGAATCTACTAAATGCATATGACAAAAGTCCCTTACTGGCGATGAGCCAGAAAGGAACAGAAGATATGATGGAAACCATGTAAACATAGCAAGTTTCGTTAACAGGTTGCAGACTTGCAGAAAACAGAGCATGGCAGAAACAGAAATTATGAGGGCATCTTGGTGAGCTTGATTCACTCACCACAAAGCAATGCATGACAAAAAACGCATACCTACAGGAAGATGGCATGTTTTTGAAGCTATCCATGGCAAGATCAAAGTCATATCATGTATGGATCAACTACAACAAGCTTGGCAAAATTGAATAACACGTAAACAATCTGCCAGGAACATTTTATAGCAAAAGTAGAGCAAGATTAAGACATGCTATGTCAATCCATAATTGCAAACAGGGGCACAGATGAATAGAGCACAACTATATCTACAAAACATCCTTACTGAACATCACCAAAATAAGCATGGATCTCTCTATAGCCATATGGATACATAGCAACAAAATAATAGCAGTCACAGACTTGGAGAAATTACCAAGTCCCTGAAATCAGAAACATCATGAAGCCTAGTTTGCATGCTTGTGCTAGTCACCACAGAGATCACAAAAATACATGGCATACACCTTTGTAAAGATGGCATGACATACATCAAAACACATGTAGAGCTCATGCCCATAAGATGCACACATCAAATGCAACAAAAATAACAAATCCTCAAGTTCTGATAAGTAACAGCAGGTAACAGCATATAGCACTCTTGCACCAGAGATTTGGGCATCAAGATGGACTCAAATGAACATGGCACAATCGAACGAAATGAAGAACATCTTGAGGCGAATATTACGATATATTACACACACGAAACGGAGCTATATGCAGAGAGTTATGATGCGATGAACAGGAGCATATGATGTAAAAATATCGGGACTTAGCAGAAATTAGAGGGGGGGAAAGTCAACCCTAGGGTTTCCAGATCGGATCGGGAGCAGTTCGCCGGGGCAGCGGGCTCGGGCGCCGGAGAGAGCTCGGTCAAGGGAGGAGGAGGTACCGGTGGTATACCAAACTTGACAGGTGGTCTACCGGTGGTATACCAAGGCCACTTGGCAAGCCTCGGTCCATTCTAAGAAAGTTTAACACCCGCTCACGAAAGGAAAACAAGAGGGGTGCGCCGGAGGAGGTGGGAGTGCCGGATTGCAAAATGGACAACGGGGAAAATGCTCGGATGCATGAGACGAACACGTATGCAAAAGAGATGCACATGATGACATGATATGAGATGCATGACATGAACAAAAAGCAAAAACGAAAAAACAAAACCCGACCACGGAGGGAATATCATAACACATAGCCGAAAATGGCAAGAGTCGGAGTTACAAATATGGAAAGTTACATTCGGGGTGTTACAAGTATCGATGCCGCAAATAAGCAGATCGAAATAAAACAAAGTAAGAAGCGAAAACCACAGAAACTGGGCCACGAACCATTTTTATTATAACTGGATGGATACGTCAAGGCGTATCTTGTACAGATGGTGCGTGAAATATCCGGGTTGTGCTGCTTGCCTCCATTGTATGCCAATCCTTCTAAAGGACTTGTGATCAGGCCCGTGGAAAAAGGAACCTGAAACAGGAAAAAGGTAAAAGTATGTGTGTCCGGGATCTGTCTGGCCGAACTATAGGCCCCGGGTTATCTTGTGCCTCCGTCGATGTCCATGGAATTTTGAATGCGTCATTGTGCATGCGTGGTACGAATGCCACTACCTCATTGGGACTAGGATGGAGGCCGGGTTGCTAGTTGAGCTCTTGACGAGCCGCGCCGTCCTGTTGCAGTGTAGTCCGGGACCTCTTAATGATGTCCGAGGGCTCGGCAGCCACACTATGGTGCTGCTTGAGAAGGCCGCTCTGTACTTCTGCTGCCAGGGCGGCGGTGTGCTCCTCTGTTCGGAGGGAGCATTCCGTATTGCCATTAACTGTTATGACGCCGCATGGACCAGGCATCTTGGGCTTGAGATAAGCGTAGTGTGGCACTGCGTTGAATCTAGAAAACGCGGTTCGTCCGAGCAGTGCGTGATAGCCGCTGCGGAAGGAGACGATATCAAAGATTAACTCTTCGCTTCATAAGTTGTCCGGAGAACCGAAGACCACCTCCAGCATGATTGAGCCCGTACAGCGGGCCTCTACGCCTGGTATGACTCCTTTAAAGGTAGTCTTTGTTGGTTCGATTCGCGAGGGGTTAATGCCCATCTTCCGTACTGTGTCCTGATAAAGCAGGTTGAGGCTGCTACCACCGTCCATGAGGACTCGTGTTAGGTGAAACCCGTCGATAATTGGGTCGAGGACTAGTGCGGCTGAACCGCCATGGCGGATACTAGTTGGGTGATCCCGGCGATCGAAGGTGATCGGGAATGATTACCACTGATTGAATTTTGGGGCGACTGGCTCTACCGCGTAGACGTCCCTAAGTGCTCGCTTATGCTCCCTTTTGCGGATGTGCGTAGCGTATATCATGTTCACCGTTTTGACTTGAGGGGGAAATTTCTTCTGCCCCCCAGTGTTCGGCTGCCGGGGCTCTTCGTCCTCGTCCTCACTTTGTGATCCCTTTTCCTTGTTTTCGGCATTTAACTTGCCAGCCTTCTTGAAAACCCAACAATCTCTGTTGGTATGATTAGCTTGCTTATCCGGGGTGCCGTGTATCTGGCACGGACGGTCGAGTATGCGGTCCAGGCTGGAAGGTCCTTCATTGTTCCTTTTGTAGGGCTTCTTCTGTTGGCCGGACTTGGAGCCAGTGAATTCGGCGTTGACCATGGTGTCATTGGTGTTGTTGCCATCGCTTCGGCGTTTGTGTCTATTGCACCGGAGCTTGCTAGTGCTATTCTTGGCCTCGGCGGGGCCTGTCTCGCTAGCCGTGTTTTTACTATGGGCCAGCCAACTGTCCTCTCCCGCGCAAAAGCGGGTCATGAGTGCCGTGAGGGCTGCCATGGACTTCGGCTTTTCTTGGCTAAGGTGGCGTGCTAGCCATTCGTCACGGATGCTGTGTTTGTAGGCTGCTAAGGCCTCGGCATCCGGACAGTCAACGATCTGGTTCTTTTTGGTTAGGAACCTAGTCCAGAATTTTCTGGCTGATTCTCCAAGTTGTTGAACTATGTGGCTTAAGTCATCGGCGTCTGGTGGCCGGACATATTTTCCCTGGAAGTTGTCCAGGAAGGCTTCTTCCAAGTCCTCCCAGCTGCCGATAGAATTTTCAGGCAGGCTGTTAAGCCAGTGCCGAGCTGGCCCTTTGAGTTTTAGTGGGAGGTATTTAATGGCGTGGAGGTCATCTCCTCGAGCCATATGGATATGGAGAATGAAATCCTCGATCCATACTGCGGGATCGGTTGTGCCGTCATGTGATTCAATGTTGACAGGCTTGAACCCCTCGTGGAATTCGTGATCCAGTACTTCATCTGTGAAGCAGAGAGGGTGTGCGGCGCCTCTATATCGGGCCGCGTCGTGGCGCAGCTCTGACGGAGTCCATCTACGGTATTCGGCCCGGGGGTGGTTAGATTTATCACGTCCGATAGGTAGCCATCGTCGTGCCTCGAGGCACGCCCTCACGATCCTAGATCGATCTTGTATGTCCTGCTCTATCGTCCAGGATCTGTCGGAGGTCGTACGTGTGACCCCGAACTCTTTCCTCTCTATTTTTACGAGGCGGTGGGGCAAGCTGTTGTTCGGCCTGAGTTGCCGCTTTATCCTGGCCACCCTGTCTCGACCACGTGATGGTCGTTCCGCATTACGCAAGGGAGATGTGTGCTCCGGTGCTTCCTCATTGAATTGAGGTAGCAGTCTGCGTTTCGGGTAGCTTTTTGTTGGGCGCCTGAGGCCGTATTCTTCGGCTGTCAGGACATCAGTCCACCTGTCGACGAGCAGATCTTGTTCAGCTTGAAGCTACTGTTGTTTCTTTTTCAGGCTCCTTGAAGTGGCTATGAGCTGAAGCTTAAAGCGATCCTGCTCCAGAGGATCCTCAGGCACGATGAAGTCTTCGTTGCCGAGGCTTGTCTCCTCCTTGGAGGGTGGACAGTAGCTGTCGTCCTCCGAGTCATCTTCTATGGCCTGTTCGTCAGGGTTGTCTTGCCTGTCGTCATGTTCCTCCTGTTCGGATGTAGCTCCGACTGGGTCTTCATTGTTTTCGGCGTCGCCTGGAGTACTATTCTCTCCGGTGCCGGTGTTGCCGTCCTTTGAGCGACGAGGCTTAGAATGGCGCTTGGGGCGTCGGCGCTTGGACTGCGTCTCAGAGGTTTTATTCGCATCTGGCTCTTCGTTGTCGTCGCCAGATCCTTTGGGTGTATCAACCATGTACACGTCGTACGAAGAGGTGGTCGTCCAACGTCCGGTAAATGGCGGGTCTTGGCCTTGCTTCATATCGGCATCATCGTCCATACCGTCGATGTCTTCGGAGCCATAGTCAAGCACGTCGGTTAAGTCATCGACAGTGGCTATGAAGTGTGTGGCGGGTGGGAAGCAAAATTCCTCGTCATCCGTGTCTAGCTCGACCCGAACATAGTTCGGCTGTGAGTCCTCCTCCAAGGACAAGTTCTTTAAAGAATTTAGCATATCACCAAAAGGTGAGTGCTAGAAGAAGTATGCGGTGCCAAATTCGAAAATCGATAACCGATCCAGCTCGTTGTCCGCAGGCGCGCCTGATTTGGAACGTGTAGCCGAAAACGAGTCCGGAGTTTCATTAACGCAAGTATTGCAGGATGTTGAGTCCGTGTGCGGCTCCCATGCCGTGGACCTCGTGGCCTCGAAGGGCATGATCAGCTTCGGTTCTGGGGCCGTTGCAGCAACAGGATCCACCTCCTGGGTGTGATCCGATGACATATTTAAGTCATGTTCATCGGAGAGAGGGGGAGCAACTGCCGCAGTCTTGAATCCATCGGAGATCGAGTCTCTGCGAGTATCCGCGATGCAGTTCAAGCTTCCAGATCTGACCTGATGGCCAGGGGTGTGACTATCGACCTGCTCCAGATGGCCAAGCGAGTTGGCCTGCAATACGAAGTCGCCGAGCACAAAGGTTTGTCCGGGAAGGAAGGTTCCTCCCTGAACGGCGCCATTACTAACGATCCAAGGGGCCATCGAGTCCTTTGCCGACGGCACAGTGGAACTCTCAATGAAAGCACCAATGTCGGTGTCAAAACCGGCGGATCTCGGGTAGGGGTCCCGAACTGTGCGTCTAGGATCGATGGTAACAGGAGACGGGGGACACGATGTTTACCCAGGTTCGGGCCCTCTCTATGGAGGTAATACCCTACTTCCTGCTTGATTGATCTTGATGAATATGAGTGTTACAAGAGTTGATCTACCACAAGATCGTAATGGCTAAACCCTAGAAGCCTAGCCTATGCGTATATGGTAATGAATGTGTCCTATCCGGACTATGCTCTCCTGTTTATATAGACACCGGAGAGATCTAGGGTTACATGGGGTCAGTTACATAAGAAGGAATCTTCATAGTCGGTCACCAAGCTTGCCCTCCACGCCAAGTAGAGTCCAATCCGGACACGATGCAGTCTTCGGCCTTCATGTCTTCACAGCCCATCAGTCCGGCCCATGGATACAGGTCGGACGCCCGAGGACCCCTTAGTCCAGGACTCCCTCACCGCTCTAAATCACGCCACAGAAAAAATAGCAATACCGACACAGGAGAAGATAGCACTCCGGACGGTGCCGAACACAGAGAAGACCCCGACAAGCAAACTGCCGAACAGGACGATTGGGAAGATGGGCAAGTTAGCCCTGATGAACAGGCCATAAACGAAGATTCAGAGGACAGCAATTATCTACCACTCTCTAAGGAAGAGGTGAGCCTCGGTGACGAAGACTTCATCGTACCTGAGAAACCTCTCGAGCAGGAGCGCTTTAAGCACCGGCTAATCGCCACTACAAGGAGCTTGAAAAAGAGCAGCAACTGCTTTAATCTAATCAGGATTGGCTCAATGACAGGTGGACTAATGTCCTGGCAGCCGAGGAATACGGCCTCGAGCACCCAACCAAAAGTTACCCGAAGCGCAAATTGCTACCTCACTTCGATGATGAGGCGCTGAAGCCCATACCATCATCACGCAATGCGGCTGACCGACCACCACGTGGCCGGGACAAAGCAGCAACTCAAGCCGAACACCAGCCAACACTACCTCACCGTAAAGGCAGAGATAAAACAGCTTGGGGACATACATATGACCTGCGGCAGAACTTGGACAGTAGAGTAGGGCAGAATAGATCGATTTATGGCTCACGGGGGCGTGCCCCGACACGTGACAACAGCTACCTAGCCGGACGCAACAATCATAATCACGCCCGGGCCAAGAACCGCAGACAAACTCCATCCGAGCTACGTCGCGACATGGCCTGATATAGAGGCGCCGCACACCTCTTTGCTTCACTGATGAAGTAATGGAGCACGAATTCCCAAAAGGGTTTAAACCCATGAATATCGAATCATATGATGGAACAACAGATCCCGCGATATGGATTGAAGATTTTCTTCTCCATATCCACATGGCCCGCGGTGATGATCTCCACGCCATCAAATACCTCCCACTAAAACTAAAGGGACCAGCGTGGCACTGGCTAAACAGCCTTCCAGAGAACTCCGTTGGCAGCTGGGAAGACCTGGAAAATGCCTTTGGCGACAACTTCCAAGGCACATATGTCTGGCCACCAACAGCCCGGAGAGTCAACCAGGAAGCTCTGGACTAGGTTCTTAATTAAAAAGAACCAAATTGTCGATTGTCCGGATGCCGAAGCCCTCGCGGCCTTGAAACACAGCGTCCGGGATGAGTGGCTCGCCCGCCAACTCGGTCAAGAAAAACCAAAATCCATGGCAGCCCTTACCGTTCTAATGACCCGCTTTTGCGCGGGAGAAGACAACTGGCTCGCTCGTAGAAGCAACAGCGCCAGCGATCCGGGCACTTCCGAAGTCCGAGACGGCAACGGCAAGCCACGACGCAATAAATACAAGTGTCATAATGAAAGAATGCAAGACACGGCGGTCAATGGCGGATTCAGCGGCTCCAAACCCGGTCAACAGAAAGAGCCATTCAAGGCAAATAGAGATGGGCCATCCAATCTAGACAAGATACTGGATCGGCCCTGCGAGATTCATGGCACCCCCGGTAAACCAGCTACTCACACCAACAGAAGCTACTGGGTCTTCAAACAAGCCGGCAAGCTTAATGCCGAACACAAGGGGAAGGGGCCGCCCAGTGACAGCGATGATGAAGAGACTCGCCAGCCGAATACCGGGGGTCAGAAGCAATTTCCCCCCGAAGTGAAAACCGTAAACATGGTATACGTGACGCACACCCCTGCAGGGGAGCGTAGGCATGCACTACGGGATGCATACGCCATAGAGCCGGTCCCCCCTAAATTTGGCCATATCCGTCCCGAAGGTTCGGTAGCTCTGATCATCGATCCAATTATCGATGGGTTCCATCTCACGAAAGTCCTTATGTACGGCTGTCGGGGAAACGACAACTATGGGATCACAAGAATCCCTACTACGGTTGCCGGGGCGCAGTGTTGCAAGAAGAGCAGGATCAGTAGCCAGCACAAGGAGCGTTTACCCAGGTTCGGGCCGCGAGGATGTGTAAAACCCTAGTCCTGCTTTGGTGGGTGTATTTCAGAGAGTTCTTGAGCTCTCAAACTAGCTGTGGTGAGTGCGTGGTTCGACAGAGCCGAATCCTTCTCCAGTATGCCATGGGCCTCCTTTTATATTCGAAAGGGGATGCCACAGTGGCACACAGGAGGTGGAAAGGCGCACTATGCCCTGAGCTTATCGCTCGTATTACAGGACAACACGCATTTAATGCGTAGCTTAGGTGTCCCCTGCTTTATCGGGGACGGGGGCGAGGCCCGTCCCGTTCGTCGCCGCTCCTTCTTGCTTCGTCACACGCCTTGGCCAACGATGCGTGCGGCGCCATGTAGGCAGGCAGGCAGCTGAGGTGGCGCGGTGGTGGAGCCTTCACGAAGATCTGCATGCCGCCACGCAGGCACTCGATGAGTTGGCCTGGGGGCCGCATGTTGCCACGCAGGTGCCCGCCCAGCTGGTTGGGCTGGCAGCTGCATGTGAACGGCAGTGGAAGCTTGGTCGGCGTGGGCCTGGCGGTGGCCCTACTGGCGTCCTTGGTGAGGGCCTTGCCGGGTGGCCCGGCGAGGGTCTTGTCGTGTGGCCCGGCAAGGGTCTTGCCGTGGCGCGCTGTCGTCCCCAGCAAGGGCCTTGCCGGGTGTCTGGTGGCCTTCCTCGGCAAGGATCTTGCCGAGGATCGTCGTCTTCTAATCCTCATCTTATCTTGAATATGTCTTCACAAAGATCTGCATGCCACCATAGAGGTGCCTTCCTGAGCCCTGGCCCCATGTGGATGATGGCGTTGGGGACCGTGGGCTCAAGGGTCGCTCGCTCTGTTGGTGTGGGGCGAGCTGCCCCGGCAAGGGTCTTGCCGGGGCTGCTGAGGCTGCCCCGGCAAGGGTCTTGCCGGGGGAGCCTGCTTCGTCCCTCTGCTCCTTGTGGTCTCGGCCCTGGCGTTGCTCTGATTATCTTGGGCTTCAGTCTTACCTTGGCTCACCTCCCCTGTTCTGCTTGGTGTGACCATGGGCGCGGCTCCGACTGCCCGTGCACAGGTAAAGGAGTACAAAAGTGTGCCCCTCTTCTTGTACACCGACAGGAGCCCCCGGGCCTGGGCCACATATATGTGCGACACGTTGTTGGGCCAGGCCAAAAACGGTGCGCGGGCAGGCGGGGCGGTTTTTACCGTGGTAAGACTTTTCGCGCACTGCGCTTCCCATGACCCGCGCGTGCGGCGCGGCGTGGAGGGGTGTGTGTGATGTGGGTGGCATCGTGGGGGGTTTCCACACGCATGCGTCATATCGCAGTAAAGGGGCGGCTCGCGCCTTCCCCGTAAAAAGAGGGAGGCATGGAGGCGCGGCTCATTTACTGAACGGGGCTGGGTCGCGGTCTTCAAGGCGTCCACTCCCCACGATCACGAGGTGGGGAGAGGTCGCTTCACCCGTCCCCTCAGTTCTTCACGTACGCCACGCGTCCTTCATACGCCTGGGGTGGCAAGCGGTGGAGGCGGGAAACCGGGCCGTCGCTGGTTGGGGCAGCGGGTCGGTCCTGATTCCCTGCGCCTCCGGTGGCTGGATTGGCCGAGCGGGGCGGCCGAGCCCCGACCCCGCCCCTTTATAAAGAGGGGGAAGGGGGGATGGCGTCCCGCATTCTTCTGTCATCTATCTCCTCTTGCTTCTGCTTCTTCCTTTCACTCGCCATGGAGAAAGGGAACCCGGGTCCCTCGACGGTGGCGGCGAGGGTCGCCGCTCGACAGTGCGTCCCTCCTCCTCCTGAGCCCGTGGTGGTGGAACGGCCGCGAGGGGAAGGGGGAGGGGCGAGGCCGTGGGCGAGGCCGGGGCAGAGGTCGTAGTGCTCGGGGAAGGGGACGACGGGGTGGCGCGCCGGCTTCGCCCCCGCCAATGGTGCTTTTCCCGATGGAAGGCCATGTCGGAGACCAGCCCCGCCAGTTCTTCATTAGGCTGCGCCGGCCTCCGCGTCGCCGTCTCCGTCTTCCAGCCCCGTTTGCTCGGGAGATGGAGCGTGACCGGCCCCAATCCCTCAGATTGCACATGAGGGGTTGTGGGAATGGGGGCACGCGAGTCGACGTCGACTTCCCGGCTCCTTGGGTCATGTACCTCTGTCATGGGTGGAAGACGTTCGCTCGCATCCACAGCCTGACGGCGGGGCTTGTCCTCTACTTCAAATTGATGGAGGACGGCCTGCTCTCCGTCAAGGTCTTCGGAGACTTCGGGACTCGCCTGAAGTGCTGCATGGAGAGCTCCTCCGATGGAGATTCCGACGATGGAAGCTCTTCCTCGAGCGAAAATGATGAGGAGGACAGCGGGGCAGATGACGGGGATGAGTCCGACTAGGCGTCGGACGCCCCGCGCCTGGGATTGTGCGGCACCAGCAGCATCTGCACCTGGCCGCTCCTCCGGCAGGGTTTTGCCGGGGGTGGGGCCAGCTCCTTGAACTTCTCGGGGCCGTCTCCTTGGGCCGCTGGCGTCGGGAGGCTGTGGAAGAGGAAGAGGGCGGGCGGCAAGGCCGTCAACTCGGAGTACGCGGGCACCGACGCCTTCGTCGCGTACTACCGGTCCTACCGCCTCGTCTTCCAGCTCCTTTCCTGGCACCGTCATCATCGGCCTACCCGTGGGCGGCCACCAGGTGTTCTCTTGGTGCTTTCTGCTGCTCGTAGCTTGCCTAGGCGCCCCTTTTGTCCTCTCACCTCCTTGACCTGCCTCCTGAGGAGAGGGACAAGAAAGGGATCACGGGCACCTTATTTCTTTTTTAATTTGTAAGCCTTCGGGCCTTGTTAAATTTAATGCTTGTAATCCCCTTTGTTCATGTTTTTCATTCCATACGGACTGTACCTTTTGAGGGATGCTTTTAATGAAAAAGGGATGTTTGCCGAGTTTTTCGTTCGTGGGCAGACCCCGCGACAAGGAACGAATCCTTGTTATAATTTAAGATAAACGTTTTCACCCGGCAACAGGCCTTGTCGTCCCCCTACTTCACTCGACCATTCTCGCGCCCTTGGCGGAGGCAAGGATGAAGCGGGCTTAGGCTCCTTGTTCTACTTCCTTGCCACCGTGGCTACAACCAAATCTGGGCCTAGGAGATAATCCTTGGGTATAGAAAAGGGGAGCACAGTGGCCTAGAAATAAAACGAGGTTTCACATATCCCAGTTTCGTTCCGAAATGCATGATAGAGGATGAAAGACTTATCTGGATCTGCAGCCCCCGGCAACCTTGTCTTTCCGCGGTTGGATCTTCGTGCTTGCAGCCCCCGAAAACTCTAGTTTGCCGGGGTCGGGATGCCGGTCCGTTTCCCTTCTTCCAAGTAGCTCAGCAGAAGTGCTCATGTGCCCTGCGAACCAAAGGAGGACAGAAAAGAAACAGATTGACGCGCACTCGACCTCTAGGCTAAGGGTTAGTCGCCGCTAAGCACTATCAACCCTAACCAAAGAAGAGACTCGACCTAGCTTGCATGCTATAACTTAGGGCGCCAGCGCTTTATTTATTTATGCTCAGGGTCTGCGCCTGGCTTTGTACAAAGGGTTACATGCCTTGTCGGCAAGGCTTGTACAAAAGGTGGCTTACCGGGAGGCCCGGCAAGCCGCGCCTTACGGGTAAAACTTGCGAAGATGCTCGATGTTCCTAGAGTTTCTCACGGGGACAGCATCTTCGGTCTCCAGGCGGAGTGCGCCGGGCCTGGTGACTCGTATTACCCGATAAGGGCCTTCCCACTTTGGCGTCAACTTGTTGGAATTCTTGGCCGACTGAACGCGCCAAAGAACAAGGTCGCCTTCCTCAAAGCTTCGGGCATGAACCTTGCGGCTATGGTAGCGGCGCAAGGCTTGCTGGTAGCGCGCTGCTCTCACAGCCGCCTGAAGACGATCTTCCTCAAGGAGCGTTGCGTCGTCTTGGCGCAACTGCTCTTTTTCAAGCTCATCATAAGCGAGCACTCGAGGTGACCCGTATATGAGTTCCGTGGGGAGAACTGCTTCTGCCCCGTATACCAGGGCAAAAGGTGTCTGGCTGGTGGCTCAATTTGGCGTCGTCCTGATCGACCAAAGAACCGCCGACAATTCATTAATCCAGCGCCTTCCGCTCTTGCGCAGCTTGTCAAAAGTCTTTGTCCTTAGGCCTCGCAACACTTCAGCATTTGCCCTCTCCGCTTGGCCGTTGCTCCGTGGGTGTGCCACGGAAGCAAAACAGACCTTGCTGCCGAGGTCTTGAATGTATTTCATGAAGGTGTGGCTCATGAACTGCGTGCCGTTGTCGGTGATGACTCTGTTTGGCACACCAAAATGGCAGACCGGTCCCTTGAAAAACTTGACAGCTGATTGAGCAGTCACCTTTCTCACTGCTTCCACCTCCGGCCACTTTGTGAACTTGTCGATCGCAACGTACAAGTACTCAAAGCCCCCGACAGCACGGGGGAAAGGGCCCAGTATATCGAGCCCCCAGACCGAGAATGGCCACGAGAGAGAGATTGTTTGAAGGGCTTGAGCTAGTTGATGAAGCTTCTTTGATTGGAACTGACACGCTTCACACTTGGTTACTAGTGCTGTCGCATCCTGGAGGGCGGTGGGCCAGAAGAAACCTTGTCGGAACGCCTTCCCAGCAAGGGCCCTCGACCCTATGTGGGAGCCACATATGCCTCCATGTATCTCCGCCAACAGCTCCAGTCCTTCCTCCCGGGGGATGCACTTCAATTTCACATCGTTTGGCCTTCTCCTGTACAGGACATCATCGACGAACTGGTACAGGGTGGACCGTCGGGCTACTTTTTCCGCTTCTTCCTGCTCCTCAGGAAGCTCCCCTGTTTGGAGGAATTAGACGGTATGCTGCGCCCATGCCGGAGCCTGGGGCTCGACGGCAAGGGCCAAAGGCATTTCTTCCGCCATGGGAGCGGCTGTCTCTACGGCCAGGGCTTGACGCCCTACCGGAGCCAGTTGCTCTTGGGCAGGCTCAGCGTCCGCAGTAGCACCCTTGCCGGCAGCCCCAGGGGGCTCGGTAGGAAAGTACTTGTCAGGACCTGACTTCCTCCACTTGTTCTGCCCCGCTGATGGTTCGATGCATGGTTGAGTTAACCGGAGAAAAAAGGTACCTCGTTCCACAGGTAGTTTGAATGCAGCACGCTTTGACAGGTAATCGGTGATGTCGTTCTCCGCTCGGGGGATGTGCTCCGCTTGGATACCATCAAAGCGTTCCTCCAGCTTCCTCACCTCATCTACGTAAGCTTCCATCAATGGGCTCTGATAATCCTTGTTGACCTGTCTGACAACGAGCTGCGAGTCACCCCCGACGATGAGCTTCCTAACCCCAAGGTCTACCGCGATCCTGAGACCGGCAAGCAATCCCTCATACTCAGCAGTGTTGTTGGTTGACATCTCCCTGGGGAAGTGCATCTGGATCACGTACTTGAGGTGCTCTCCAGTGGGTGCGACGAGCAGCAGACCGGCATCGGCGCCTTGCAGCGAGAAAGCCCCATTAAAGTACATGATCCAGTCGCGGTCTGCTTCCTTGCCGGGGACAGTGGTCTCCTGGATTTCTTCGTCAGGCGTCAAGGTCCATTCTGCAATGAACTCTGCCAAGACTCTGCTCTAAATTGTCGAGGTACTTTCAAACTTTAAACCAAAGCTTGACAACTCCAAGGCCCATTCCATAATCCTTCCAGTCGCATCTGGGTTGTGCAGTATCCGTTGCAATGGGAAGCGGGTGACGACAGCGATCTCGTGGGCTTGGAAGTAATGACACAGCTTCCTCGAGGCCATAAGGAGGCCGAAGAGCAATTTCTGCACACCGGGGTACCTCGATCTAGCTCCCTGCAAGAGGGAGCTTACAAAGTAAACCGGGTGATGCATCTTCTTCTTCTTCTGCACCACCTCACTTGACTGCGCGGGCACTGCCTCGGCGGCATCAGACTCTGCCGGGGGCCTCGCCTTGCTGGCACCAGGCCCTGTCGGGGGAATCTTGGGCTTGCCATCCGCTGGTTCGGCCGCCGTTACCGCCTCCTCGTTGACCTCCCTCTGTGCCACCAGCGCGGCGCTGACCACTTGTTTCGTCGCCGCCAGATACAGCAGCAACGACTCTTGTGGTTTAGGCGCAACCAGTATTGGCGTGGAGAAAAGGTATTTCTTCAGATCCTGGAATGCTGCCTCGGCTTCTGGGGTCCACTCCATTGGGCCTGCCTTTTTCAAGATTTTGAAGAAGGGAAGGGCGCGCTCGGCGGACTTGGAGATGAATCGGCTCATGGCGGCAACGCAGCCGGTGAGCCGACGCACATCTTTGATCCGCTTGGGCGCCTCAATCTGCTCAATAGCCTTGATCTTGTCTGGGTTTGCCTCGATCCCGCGCTACGACACAAAGAACCCGAGAAGCTTGCCGGATGGAACGCCGAAGACACACTTCTCAGGGTTCAGCTTGAGGTTGATCTTGCGCAGGTTGGCAAATGTCTCTTCCAGATCTTGCACAAGAGTTGGCCCGTCCTTGGTTTTGACCAGTATGTCATCCATGTATGCCTCCATATTTCTATGGAGCTAAGGTCCAAAACCAATTTGGACTGCTCTTGCGAACGTTGAGCCAGCACTCTTCAACCCGAAAGGCATCCGTAAAAAGCAATACGTACCACATGGGGTGATGAATGTTGTCTTCTCTTCATCCTCTCTTGTCGTGAAGATCTGGTGGTAGCCTGAGTAGGCGTCGAGGAATGATAACAGATCACACTCTGCTGTGGAGTCAACAATCTGGTCGATGTGCGGCAATGGGAAGGGGTCCTTAGGACAAGCCTTATTGATATCTGTGTAATCAATACACAACCTCCACTCCCCATTCGCCTTGCGCACCACTACCGGATTGTCCAACCACGTTGGGTGGAGCACTCCTCTCACCAAACCTGCCGCTTCCAACATCCTGATCTCCTCTGTGATGAACTCCTACCTCTCCAGAGCCTGCTTTCTGACCTTCTGCTTGATGGTCCGTGCGTGGGGGCAGACAGCTAGGTGGTGCTCAATCACCTCCTTGGGAACACCGGGGATGTCGGATGCTTGCCACGCAAACACGTCGACATTCGCCCACAGGAAGGTGATGAGCACGCCTTCCTATTTGCTGTCGAGGGTGGAGCCTATGGTGAAGGCCCCTCCCGTGCCATCCTTCCTGACGGGCACCTTCTTGGTCTGCGGCGGCTCAGCTCTGGATCTCTTGCTCTTGTCGGTAGAGCTCTCTGGCACGTCCTCGACGGTAGCACAACACTCTGAGGAGGTGCGCTGGCCGGAGTGGGCGCGAGAGGTCTTGCCGAGCTTCTTCTTCCCTCCCGGGCCTTCAGCGGCAGGAGCAGGTGCCTTGACAGCAGCTGCTGCAACTGCTTCCCGGTAGAGTTGGTCGGCGCAGATCAGCGCGTCCTTCTTGTCGGAGGGGACGGAGATGATGGTCAACGACCCGAGGCATCTTTAGCATGTTGTAGGCATACTGCGACGCCGCCATGAACTTGGCTAGTGCCGGGTGGCCGAGGATCCCGTTGTAGGGCAAGGGGATCTCGGCCACGTCGAAGATGATCCTCTCCGTCCTATAGTTCAACTCTCCTCCAAACGTCACGGGCAGTGTGACCTTCCCCTTAGGCTGGCTCCTCCCTAGATTGACCCCTTGAAACGTGCCCGTTTCCTCGAGGTCTCCATCAGGGATTTGCAATCTTTTTATCACGACAGGCGAGATCAGGTTCAGGCGGGCCCCGCCGTCAACCAACATCTTGTTCACCCTGAGGTTGCGTATCGTTGGTGAGACCAACAATGGCAAACACCCGACCGCGGTAGTGCGGTCAGGTTGGTCCTTGGCGTCAAAGATGAGGGGCATGCTGGACCACTTCAGCGGCTTCCGAGCGTCGAACGACGGCTCCGCTGATGTAATCTCATGTGCCCACTACTTGAGCTGGCGGTGAGAGGTATGCAGCGAGGCGCCACCATCGACACACATGGCCTCAGTAGCCTTCTGGAACCCTTGCCCACCAGACTCGTCGTCCTCGTTGTGGTCATCGTCTTCTTGTTTCTTGTCACGGCCCCGGGCGGGCCTCTCTTGCTGGTTGTCCTTGCCGGGGCGGCTTCCTTGGCCGCCACGCTTCTTGCCGGATCCCTCAGCACCGTCCTGGTCCTTCTCCTTGTCCCGCCGCTCGACTTGTCGGCAGTTCTGGAGGTCGTGGCCCTTGGTGCGGTGGATCTTGCAGTATTGCTTGCCGGAGCTTCCTGGCTTGTCGGTAGCCGCCAAGGCCCAGCAGGCGGCGCACTCGGCAATCTCCTTGCCAGGGGCGTCTGCCTTGACCTTCTTGCCGACACCGGTATCGTCAGATCCCTCAACGGCAAGCACGGCCTTGCCTTTGCGTTTCTTGTTGCGACGCCGACCCTTCTTCGTCGGGGTGGCGGCGTCTACATCGGTAGAGTCGGTTTCCGCGCCGGCATCTTCGCCGGGGTACTTCCTTCCCTCTTCAACCCGGGCGCACCTATCAGCCAGAACGTAGAGCTCGGCCACATCCTTAACTTTGGTCATCGCCAGCTCTTCGCGCATCATGCGGTTGTGCACGTTCTGGTGGAACGCGCTGATCACAGCGGCAGGATGAACGTCGGGGATGTTGTACTGCACCCGGTTGAATCTCTGGATGTACTTGCGCAGGGTTTCCCCTTCGTTCTGGGGAATGATATGCAGATCACTGGCCTGGCCATGAGCTTGGTGGCCTCCTGTGAAGGCGCCAACGAACTCATGACACAGATCCGACCAAGAAGAAATGGAATCCACCGGCAGGTGCATCAACCAAGACATCACATTGGGCTTCAGCGCCAGCGGGAAATAGTTGGCGAGCACCTTGTCATCGCGAGCTCCAGCGACCTACATCGTGATGGTGTAGATGCTGAGGAACTCGGACGGATGGGTCTTGCCAGTGTACTTCTCGCCGACGTAGGGCTTGAACGTGCGGTGGGACGTCCACTGGAACTGCCACAGCTCACGGGTAAAGGCCGGGCAGCCCACCTCGTAAGGTAGGCCGCCGGGCCCCCCCCCCGGTGCCGGGTGGTCCATAGCGGGTCCCGCCCGCTTGTCTGACTGGCGGCACGTTTCGCGCCGGCGCTTGACGGTGGTTCGAGCGTCTTCGTGAGCTCGCTCCCGAAGGACCTGGCGCTGGTCGTGGAGGGTCCGCGGGTCGGACGACGCTATGGAGATGTTATCACAAGCGTCGTCACGACGGGCCGACGCCCGTGGCGGCTGGCGAGGAGGAGGAGAGTGCACCATGGCCGCAGCTCCCCCGGTCCTCCCAGCGCCAGCATGTGGTGACTCGGTGGAGCGCCGACCCGATGGCCCCGCCGGTTGCGGATCGTCTGTGTTTGCGATGGCGACGAGGCTCCGGATGTTGGCCCTCCACTCGTCGAGCTTCTGCGCAGCAGGAGGGAAGTCGAGGAGGAGCTGCGCGCGCCAAAGCTTCCGCTGGCGTGGGCGGCCGCGACAGCTGCGTGGATTGCGGCGCGCTTCGACTTGTAACTATGTTAGAAGGAGCTCTGTTACGACGAACGTGCTGAACCCCTTCATCTTGCAGATGACGCGCAGGGCTCTTCCCACGGCGGTGCCCAGGGTCACCAACGTGGTGACGCTGCTCGGCGCGCACACCATGGGAAGAGCGCGTGGTGGTCGCCGGTGTGGGCGTCTTGGAGGTCGCTGCGCCGCCCGGAGGTGGCACAACGACACCCCTGGAGGGCCTCACGCCGCCTGCGGGGGCCCCGGCTCCGTCTTTGGATCTGGTGACATGCGGCCGGTCGTCTAGCGCGCGAACGACGCCGCTCGCCAGGTTCTGACTGCCTGGGCGATGCTGGTGCTCACGGACCGCGGCCCGGTTCCTGTCCGCGACCGGTCCACTGCTTGTCCGCACTGGCACGAGCCGTTCGGCTCCCAACGAGCCGATCGCCGTGGCCATCTTCTTCTTAGGAGCCATGGCGACGAAGAACTGCTAGGCTAACTACTAGACCAGATTCTCGCAATTGCGCCCCCTACCTAGCGCGCCAAAGATGTCGGGGAAACGACACCTATGGGATCACAAGAATCCCTACTGCGGTTGCCGGGGCACAGGGTTGCAAGAAGAGCAGGATCAGTAGCCAGCACAAGGAGCGTTTACCCAGGTTCGGGCCGTGAGGATGCATAAAACCCTAGTTCTGCTTTGGTGGGTGTATTTCAGAGAGTTCTTGAGCTCTCGAACTAGCTGTGGTGAGTGCGTGGTTCGAAAGAGGCGAATCCTTCTCCAGTATGCCATGGGCCTCCCTTTATAGTTGAAAGGGGCTGCCACAGTGGCACACAGGAGGTGGAAAGGCGCACGGTGCCCTGAGCTTATCGCTCGTATTACAGGACAAGACGCATTTAATGCATAGCTTAGGTGTCCACCTGCTTTATCGGGGACGGGGGCGAGGCCCGTCCCGTCCGTCGCCGCTCCTCCTTGCACTACGAAAAAAATACACTTCCGTGATGATACGTGTTTGTCACAATAGGTCGCGTTTTTTGTCATGCATGTACATCCATGACAAATTTATGACAGAATCAAGATAGTCATACCTGTGCTGTCGTAGAAGTGTTCCATGACATTACCAAAATTATCATCATGGAAGTGTCCACTTCCATGACGATAAATCGCGCGTCACAGAAGTGCTTTCGTCAAGGGTGACTGACACGTGGCATCCACCATAACGGAACGCCGTTAAGATATCGGGTCGGGTTTTGGATCCGATAATCCGTTAACAGCCCTGACCAATGGGGATTTTCCACGTGTAAAATCATCATTGGCTGGAGGAAACACGTGTCGGCTCACCGTTGGGACAGATGTCATCCGCTCATTGGACCGAAGGCGCCTATGATACGGCAACACGTGGCACGGCCCAACAGAGGCCCATTCTTGTGAAAAGGCCGGCCCGTTTGACTTGGTCAAAAGGTGGCGGGCCGGCCCACAAAAAGCCTGTTAACGGCATGTTCGCATATAGCCCATTTACAGCCCGCTAACCCAGGGCCCGTTACGCCCTATCCAAATTAGGCCCAGTAGTGTCATCTGGGCCGTCCAATATGATTCAGCCCGTTTTAACTTCCGGCCCATGTGTGGCTCATGACTTCTTTCGTCCCATATGAGGACCTTTGTAACTCTTGGCCCATTAACGGCCCGTGGTGAAACTGACCCGTAATGAACAGTGTATCACTTTATACCCATTAACGGCCCGTTATTCCATTGGGTCGTTTCCAACCCAATTTATCTTTCGGCCTTCTCAGGGCCCATTGATTCTTGGGCTCATTTGCAGCATTCGGTTACATACGGCCCGTTACTGTCATTTTCTGCTTGTGGGCCAAATTCAGTCCGTCGTTACAGTCGGCTCGTTTGCGGACCGTTAATACGTTGGGCCGTTTTCATGTCAAAAAACCCGTTGGGCTGTTTTCATAGAGTTATCAAATATGGCCTATTAACGGCCCGTTATGGTCCACGAATAGTACGGCCCATGATTGGCGAAATGATGACATGCCCCGTAGAAGGCCCATGGATCCTACGGCCCGTATGAGGCCCATGGATAGTACAGCCCATAGAAGGCCCATGGATCGTACGGCCCGTAGAAGGCCCATGGACCCAACGGCCCGTAGAAGGCCCATGGACCCTAAGGCCCGTATAGAAGGTCGATGGATCCTACGGCCGGACGAAGGCCCATGGATCATACGGCCTGCAGGAGGCCCATGGTTACAACAGTCCGTGTGTTGCCACGATTATTTTGGCCTAGTTACCAAAAATAGGCTATTGTGGCCACTAGAAAAAAACAGAAAAAGAACTGAAGTGACTACAAGCAAACAACTAAACAAGACAATAAGGAAATAAATAAGCAAGCAATTAACGCTAGCCTATTACCGCTATTACACATATTGCATCCACTCGGCATCAAAGTTCGCCACCAGTGCAAATATAGGGATCAAAGCAGCACATTACATACACTGGCCGTCAAAATTGGCCACCAGTGCAAATAAACGCGGCAGCAAAACAAGAGCATAACTAAAACAACTTCAGAAGAGCTCAAGAAACGTTATCCTGGGTATCTACCATGCTGGCAATAAGCTTAGCAAGCTGATTAGCTTTGTCCTGTTTGGCGCTAAAATCCTCCAACGCTTGCTGTTGCACCAGAAAGTATGCATCTGAATGCTCCAGGGACTTCCGCAGTCCTTCCGCTTCTTGTCGCAGCACAGCTGATCGATGTCTTTCAGCTTGTAGTTGAGACTCAAGAAACCGAACTAATTCAGAGAGTGAGTTTGAATAGCTTGTGCAAGCGGTAGTGGCCAGTAACTCGAACATTAAACCAAGACAAGACTTTGGGGTTGTCTCGCTGTCTTCAAGATAGTCTTCCTTAGCTGTTTTATCAGCTTTGTTGGAGACCAACAAGGATGTGTCACTATCCTGAACCTTATCTGCATTACTTCCTTTACCATTGCTTAATAAGGCACTCTTCCCCAATATTCTGTCAGCATTCTAAAAGAAGAAACAAGCAGACACATAACAAGTTTAGCATGTACTAGTATATGAAACTCATTTCGGTGAACCAGTTCATTAGTAAGGTGGACAGGATTAAACTACCAAGTCTTCTATTGCCAAGTACTAGTACATAATAAAAGCATCAAACAAACATATATCTATGTCCTATGGTCACTGCATTGTCTTGCCAAATCAAAATAGAGACACGGTTCAAATCATATCAGTTCAAGACAAAGCAGCAGTGAAAAAATACAAAGCGTGGGAAACTACACGGCACAACAAGATTTCAGATGGGTACCACGGGTCTACATGTACAACAACACTATTGGCTCTGTTGTGATGCTAGTAATGTGCATGATATGAAAGTCAACTGTATACACAATTGAAATTGGAATCAACAGAGCTATTGATAAGAGCAAACCTGTTAAAGAAACATGCGTGAACATATCTGCTGTGCCATTGGAGTTTCGATTGGATCCTTCAATTTAAAAATAAGTTTGTATGAGTAAATACAGTGATACAAGAGCAAAGCAATCATAGTTAAAAAAAGGCGCGCCTAAGCGAGCGCTTAAGCGCGCCTAGGCTCTAGGCCTTGGCAAAACGCATTGCGCATAACTACGCATAATCTGTGCATAACTGCGCATAAGCATGCGCTTTGGTCAGTAAAGCGCAAGGCGGTGGCAAAACGCACAATTAACGCCTAGCGCTTTTTTGAACTATGATAGCAATGGAATCTTAAATTAGAACAGTTATTCTTCAGGTTTAGGCACTTGTTGTACATGAACAGAGTACAGTAAGACGCAAGAATATAATACTAAAAAATAGAAAATGAGCTCATAGACCTTACTACATTCTTGGTTCGGGACCAGTACAGAACAAGGCGTTCCCAGTCATCATCCAGTAAATGTGTCTCAGGAGAACGTAAGGGAATTTGATGAGTTTCTTTGCCGGTGAAGTACATTTTCTTCAGGTAATTCCGATACTACCACCAAGCATTCTTGAAGATAGCAGAGGTATTAGCACAGGTTACCTCATCCTGAGTTTCCAAATCGGTCCATCTTTATAGAGAAAAATGGGAAAATTTGTTGTATTATAACCATCATGGAGGTAGGATGTATGGGACGAAGCAAACTAATTTCCATGAATAACATTACTTACACATAATTCCTGGACAAACACCTGCAACTGGCATTTTCCTTCATCTTCAGTATAATATTTCCAAGATGGGAAGATACGCACATACGATTTAACAACATCAAATGCGATAGATGCTAAACTACGACTAGCTGGTTGTGCTTCCTCCACAGGAATAGGCATACTAACTGGTGGAGTTGGGGTTCGCCGTGATAGTACTGGCCCTTTGGGCACTGGAGCTGCCTTACTAACTGCTCTTGTTTGGGAGCTCTGTGGTGGAGATGGTGCTGTGTCAACAGGAACTGGGTTACTATCGGCTGGGGTTGGGGTTAGATTGGGTGAAGCTGGTTCTCTGTCCATTGCAGTAGGGGTACAATCTGCGAGAGTTTGGGTTATGTGTGGTAGGGCTGGTTCTTGTGCATGTACAACCGGGGTACTATCTCCACCAAGAGGTAGCACTGTTTTATTTGAAGACCGTGTTTTTAGTCCGCTAGATACTGGCATCACCCGCTCCAATTCAAATGGCTGATAAACAGGAAACATAGTTGAATGTACAGATATTGTATGAGAGATAGATGCAATAGATAGTGTGGAAAAAAGAGGGCATGAAATAGTTGACACGTATATTGTTTAACTAAAACGGATAGCATGACATAATTTCACATATATGATGTCTATCTAAACTGGATAGCATAGCATAACATAATTCAAAGATATGATGAATAACTAAACAGGATCGCATGACATAATTCACCTACATGTTATCTAAGTAATCAGGATCGCATCATTTAATTCACATGTGATTTATATGCAAAACAGAGGGCATTCGTTATGATGTCTGAACTAAGAACATGGTGTTGAATATTGTGTATATGATGTCTAAACTATGCAATGCAAGTCACCGTATGCATGATATGAGCAGTATATGTAACGCCCCAAAATTTTGACCTTGTTTTATTAATTAAAATTTTGCCAGGAAATTAAATTTTTATTTTCTGGATTTATCTTTTGATTTCAGAACCCCTCTTCTCTTTGATATTGTGGGTTTTTACCTCAAGTGGAAACTTTCCAAAAATATTATTGGACTTGTATACTCTCTCAATAAAACAATTCTTTTATCAGTGGATTTAATTGCATAATTATTTTTCCCTGAGCTTCATTTCTTTTAATGATTTTCATAAGCTTTAGAGCTTCTTTTGCACTACAACCCTTTGATAAATTTATTTAAAAATCCCACCAAAATTTGCAGATGTCATGTGATGTTCCCACATCACTTTTATGCAAAGATATCCTTTAGTCATTTGGAGATTTTGAGCCCTACCTCAAGTTTTCAAATCTGGTCCAGTTTGTAATTTGCACTACAACCTATTTAAATATTCCTTTAAAACTTCCACCAAAATTAGGGGAGATCAGTAGTAGTATATAATTCAACTTTATGCAAAAACCTATGAGTGTGCTTTGAAAAATTTGAGCAAATCATCCTCTTTTGCTCTCTGGTTCAATTTGGCGTTTTCTACTGCAACCATATTTTAACTTGCTCTTGTTGCCTTGGGATTTATCCTTCTTATTGACCACTCTACCAAACCCTTAAGCCCAGGAGAGTGGACCCATTGGAGTATGTTTGGTCCATGAAATGATGCCCTTTTCTTTCTGTCCAGAATTGGTTTTCTCAAAAACTTGCACTAACAAGTTTCTGTTTTTGCCAAACTAACCTTACCACCTTCTTTAGCATCTAAAGAGACTATGATCTGGATTTTTTGGCCACCCCAAGAGATGCCTAGATGCCCATGACATTCTGTCGAGCACTTTGTGTGCATGGCCATATTTAGCATGATTTTTAGTTGGCATTGTGAGCTTGATCCTCTGACCTAACTAACTTGTCCACTAAGCTCCTAGCTAACCCTAACCCAGGCCTGTTAACTACTAGCATCATCCGAGCTCTCTAACACGCGCTGGCATTTCGTCGAGCACCTGGAGTGCATGCGCTGGGCGCGCCCAAAGCGCGCGTTTTGCACGTGTGCGCGCACGGGTCGCCGCGTCCCGCCCCTGGCCGTTGCTCGCCTGCAGAGCCACGCCCCGCCCTCGACCACTCGCCAGAGCACTCCAAGCCGCCCTGGCGCCCTACAGCGCCGCTGTCAGGGCCCTCTTGGCGGCACGCCGGCGTCCTCAGTGCGCCTTTGCCATGGACGGTGCCGCCCGAGCCACAACTCCTCGCCAGCTGCCCTCGTGAGCAGGCCGTCCTTATCTCCAAGCCTGTCCGCTAGCACCGACCCTGCTCCGGCCATCACCACGTCGCCCTGCCGCAACAGAAGTGGTCGGCCGGCGATCTTATCCCCAGCAGCGGCGGAACCGACCTTCCCCGGCTATAAATGGCCCCAGGCCTCGCTCGAGCATCCTCAGGCAAGCCATAGAGTGCACCCCCTCGCTCAAATTATTCTGAAACCACCGTCTTCTCCGCCTCCGGCAACTTCGGCCGTCGCCGTCCCCCAGCTAAATTCGCCGTAGCTGGAGCCCCCTTGCCCTCCCAGTGCCACCATCCTCTTCCCCTCAACCTTGCGGAACCACTCAGACCCTCAAACGCGTTCGGGAACCACCATAGCCCCGGCCCCCAAAGCCACCCGAAGCCATCTCCGCCGCGAAGCTCGCCGCCGGCGACTCCCTCCGTCCCCACCTGCCTAGCGACCACCGGGAAGATCGCCCTGGACTGGCGGATCCATCCCCGCCCTCAGGACCCCGCGGGGAGACACCGCTCGTCGACGGCGATCGCCGGAGTCCCGCCTCCGCTCGGCCAGAGGAAGAGGAGGGAGAGGCGACTGGTCAAACCTGACCAGTGGGCCCCGTGGACCGACTGTCAGTGACCCCGAGCTGTTTTAAGTGGAGGCGTAAAGCCCGAAGTACGTGTCCCCCTCTCGAAAGCGTATTTCGTCCGAAACGTTCTCTTTTCTGTTTTGTTTTAAAATCAGATTTTGACTGAAACTTTGACTGGCTATATCTTTTTAAATAAAACTCCAAATGAATTAATTCTTTTTCCTACCTCTCTCAAATTCCACCTAGTTTATTTTAAGGTTTATTTCAAAAATATCTAGGACAACTTTTTGCGCTGTTTTTAAAGTATGTGTTATTTGAATATTTTTTAAAATAGGAATTTGGAGGGGAGATTATAACTTTCAAAAGTTTTGGAGTGCACCTCACCCCTCCACACCTTGAAGGCAAGCATTCTGAACCGGGCATAATATTTTTGTGTGTTGTTTGATACGGTTACAACAACACCTTGACATGGAGCATTCGTTATTTTATGTGACGATACGATCATACGCATGAGTGCATAATGAAGCTTCTTGCTGTTAGAAATGGATATGCTTGTGATAGTAATCATCCTCGTAAGCTTTTCATGCATACCAGAAGGACGCCGGGAAAGTCTTTGTCTTGGGTAGACACGAGCTTGTCCCTAGTTCCTCGTCGAGACGAGTGTGTCCGGTATGGCATGATGGGGTATGATGAGTGGTGATTCTGTCTGTTAGTTGAAATATATTTGTTATGCTAATCATACAGGGAATACTTGGACCTCCTGAGTCGGCCGTAGATTGAGTCTTGTTCCAGTAACCCCATACTTTTTTCGTACTACCACTTGTCCCTACCGCAGGTAGGGTACGGTTCGGTAAGTTGTCAACCCCTCCAAGCACACACCGTACAGAGAGGCCATGCTGGAAGATACCGGAGGCATCCGGTAGGCATGCCATCTGGTCCGGGGGCATGGGTGTTTCCGGTTGTAGCCGAGGGGAGTGGCTTCCCTAGTTTGCGCGCGTTATAAATTTTGTGATCCCATGCTAATCGAGGTTGTAGCCTCCCCACTTAGAGTTTTGCTTGACAGGTGTCGTGGGTGATTCCAGACACCGGTAAGTTAGGCTGGTGTGTGCGATCAGGTGTGTTTTCAATTAAAAGACCGTAGACGGAATTAGTCCCGATGGACTAAAGAAATCCGTTACTCGTGGGTAAAGAGTACACCCTCTGCAGAGGTTAAATCCATTCGAATAGCCGTGTCCATGGGTAAGGACTACAGTCTGAGATGGGTCTAGTGGCGGTCTTAGTGTCGGTCTTCGGAGGAGAAACTACTAAACCGGAACATGGATCATGACTTGTGACTTATGATGATTGTGATTATTATTATATTGGACTAACCCTTTTTATTACTTGAATTATTGAGTATCCCTGGGACGGTTCTACCTCCTGGATATTCACTGTGATTATTCTTATATAAGCCCTTTATGTGGTGTCGCTCAGACGCCCGACTGCGGCATGCTTGTTATTTATTTACTCTATAAGCCCTTTATGCGGCGTCGCTCAGACGCCCGACTGTGGCATGCTTTGTATTTAAATTACTTATAAGCCCTTTATGTGGTGTCGCTCAGACGCCCGACTGTGGCATGCTTGTTATTTAAATTACTTATAAGCCCTTTATGTGGTGTCGCTCAGACGCCCGACTGTGGCATGCTTGTTATTTATATCCTTTGTAAGCCCTTTATGTGGTGTCGCTCAGATGCCCGACTGTGGCATGCTTGTTATTTCTATTATTTATAAGCCCTTTATGTGGTGTCGCATAGACGCCCGACTGTGGCATGCTTGTTATTTCTTTTATTTATAAGCCCTTTATGTGGTGTCGCTCAGACGCCTGACTGAGGCATGATTTATCTTATTATCCTTTCGAGGCGTCGCTTCAGACACTCGACCAGTGCATTCTATTTCTACTCCCGTATTGCATATTCATATTTTATATGAACAACCTGCATGTGTGCATCATGGATTTTGTTTATTTCATGACTGACGTTATGATCATAGAATATTTCGGAGCATGATTATCCCTTGTTATATTATACCCGTGTTCATAATGTTTGCGAGTACATTCAAAAGTACTCACTGGCTTGTCCCTGGCTATTGTCTTGGCCAGATTACCTGCGTGGAGAGGAGCGTTGCGATGATAGCCCCGGAACCTAAGCAACGGTGATAGCAGCCTCGCGAAGATAGGAGTTATCGTGGTCAGTTGTTCCTGTGGGAAATGGAGTCCCGTAGACGCAGATGAACCATGAACCGCTTCCGCCATCAACCACTAGAAACCAAGTGTTATACTCATAGGCCACAATGGTCTTGTACTACATATTTTGTACTTTGCTTGGAATTTCTGTATCAACTTGGTGCCTCATCAGCTAACAGTAATCCTGGGGCTGGTGAGCACAAGGGCCATTTTCTGGGAAATTAATATCCCGAAAAACCGGTCCTGACAGTATAACCGTGCCAAGTTAGAGCATACACCTCAGTGGGGGAATAGGACTGGTCATCTGTCTCTGAATCCATCTCTGAGGAGCTATCGGGACCCAACAAGAGATCTGCTTCGACAGGTAGCACTGTCTGCTCTGAAGGCCTTGTTTTCACTCCAGATTTTTCCATCTCCCACCCAAATGGATGATTCACAGGAAGAGTAGTTTAATGTACAAACATTGTCGACAAATGGAAATGTAATGAAGAAAATGATGGGCAAGATATCATTCAAATATATGATGCCTGGTTAAACAGGATGGCATTGCACATTTCACATATATTATGGCTGGCTAAAAGACATGAGACTGCATAATTCCCATATATGATATAGAAACTAAATAGGTGGCATTACAGAACATGTCTAAACTAAGCAGATGACATATATGATGTCAAAAGTAGGCACTTCAAGGCAACATATGCATGATATGACTAACATCATCATGCCAAGGTAGAGCAAACACCTTAGGGGGTAAATAGGAGTGGTCAGCGGTGTCTGAATCCGCCTCAGAACAGATATCTTCCTCTGGATTACAATCTGGAGAGGGGTGGGGAGGGTTTGCCATTGAACCCACCATGGAGCGATGTCTGCATGACATTGTATTGCCGCGCAAAACTCTTCTCTTTTTCTCTACATGTTCAGCATGACTGTGTACAATATCTGACATGCATACGAAAAAAATATGGTGAGATTATGTAAGGAGAGCATGCAGAAATTTAGAGTGATGGTAACAACCAGTGGATCGACGTTTTTCCGTTGAACCAAAATAGCCCTAATGGATCGACGTGATGTATAGTAATAAGTGATGCAACAAGTGTACAACCTCTTTGCCGTAGCCGTGTCGACCTCAGCATCATTGGGTTGGTCGCTGAAGCAGTTGACGTAGAGGTGGCTGTCAGAGGTGTGGAGGGAGATCTGAGGAATGTGTAGACGGCGTCCAGGGCACTGCTCTGTTGTGATGGATCGTTCTGTCGTTGGAGCAGCTCCGGTGAGCTGTAAGACGTCAAGGCTGAAGCAGCACAAGACAAACATCGTCGATCTCAAGTCGGATTCAAATAGCATCTCCAATAGATGATGTAAAATGGATGTAAAATTAACATCACCAAAAACCACCTGAGTACAACAGATGAGGTAAAAACTGTTGACTCTGAACTTAATTGTCGAAACTGAAATTTACTGTGGAATCTGAATGCTACTGTCGAAACTGAACACAATGGTAGCAGAGAGGCACTTGACGTGTGGTTTAGGGAGGGCCTGCAGTTCATCTTCAACCTGCACCCCCCCTGAGCCGCCAGCCACCACCGGCCGAACCGCCGGCCCCAGCGCCGCCTCGCCGCCCCGAAACAACTCGCCACCGCCGCCGCGGCCAGCCCTCTAGGCCCCCCGCCCCCACCCTGAACCCTAAGATAGATAGTGGGGTACCTCTCCGGCGAGCCCCCGTCCCCGCTGCGGGTGGTTCTTCCTTAACTCCGGCGAGCCCCCCCAACACCTGAAAATCGACTGAACCAAAAGTCGATTCAGTCGACTAAAGTGTGGCTTAATCAGAGCAGAGCAAGAGCACGAGCGAGGGGGAGAGCAGCAGCAGCAGCTGGGCAAGCGAGCGATCGAGCGAGAGCCGGAGCAGCAGCAGCAGCAGCAGCAGCGCGAGCGAGCGAGCGAGAGCCGGAGCAGCAGATCTGGCTGGTATGGCCGCCGCCGCCGAAGGGGCCTCGCACTGGGGGAGAGCCGCCGTGGAGATGTCGCCCGCGGCGCCGGCTTCAAGGTAGCCGCTCCATAGGGGTGCGGGATGGAGCACGGTCGGCGCCGGGAGGTCGAGTTAAGGAGAAGGTGCGATGCGATGAGTGTACAACCTCTTTGGTGGCGCCGAGTAGGCCTCGGCTTCGTCCGAGGAGTCGGTGAGGATGTTGCGGTTCCGGTGGAGCAGGTTAAGGCGGCGCTGTGGGGATGGAGCAACCGCGATAGACGAGGCGATCGTCGGAGCAGCTCCTTGGAGGTGGAGGACGGGGCAGCTGAACCGGCGGGACGGCGAGATGGACGACAGATCCTCATCTGGGGAGGTGGACGAGGGACGTCGAGCTGTTGCGGTGGATGACGTCGTCGGGGAAGAGGCTCTGGCTGGGCAGTGGTGACGTGGCGGATGAAGGAGGGTGGGGTTTCGCGGCTCGAGCGGAGAGGTTATAGCAGCCTGGGATTTCGAATGGCGAAAAGGGGGCGATGGGAGGGGGTGAAGCATGACTGGGACGCGCTTGTCCAAAATGTAGGGTGTGTTACAAAACTACCCCCCACCGATTTGAACTAGCGGCCCTTTCGGCTCAGGGTTAGAAGGGGGATTTCGCGTGTCGGGATTTGGCAGCTGGAGGGAGTTTTCGCGCGCGTTGTAATTTTGGGATAGCAAGGCGCGGGTTGTGAAGGCGCCTGTTTTGGGAGCACGATATCTGAATTTTTGGGATATAACAAGACGCGGGTTGAATTTTAGGGACAAGCCTAACGTGTAGTAATATTGTACTTGTACGTACCAAATCAATTCGCACTTCCCTCAACCAAAAAGAAAACGAAAAAAATAAAACTATTCACACCACACAAAGAGAGAGTCTTGCCCCGTTTTACTATACAAATGCTATTCAAAGCTACTCCCTCCTTCCATCTATATAGGCCCTAATGCGTTTTTCGATGCTAACTTTGACCAAATATTAGAGCAATGATATATGACATGCAACTTACACAAAGCACACCATTAAATTCGTCTGTGAAAGGTTCTTTCAATGATATAATTTTCACATTGTGCATGTCATGTACTATTAATCTTGTCAATAGTCAAAGGCGGTCTTAAAAATCTCATTACGCCCTATATAGATGGAAGGAGGGAGTATGAATCCATGTTATGTCCGATTAAATTTTTTCGCTTGCTGTATAATCCATGTAACCTACTCATACCAACATTTTAGTGCATTCCAAATGTCTATACTACCGCTGCAATTCGAACTAAATTTGAATTCGTTTCTCTATTTCAATAAGAATCTACAATCATGATTGTTGCCAACTTCAACCATCATAGTTTCCTTGCTATCCGCCAGATATAAATCGGATGGCCTATAATGCAGGATGGCAGGCACACCATCATCAACAACTCCGTTTTTTATAAGAGTAGAGATAAAATATATTAAATGTAGTACAACATGTTCATCACCACACCATGTGTATCACCGTTATATATATTCACACATGCGTCGGTTTGAAACACTATGATAAATTCTTCAAATATCCGAATTATCTTTTTATAATGAAGTATATATGATCTCTATTCGTCTTTTACACCCACACAACCCTCTTATCTTTGTAGCTAGCGCTAACTTTCTCTTGTGCATGCACATGCCCGCATCCCTCTCACCCTCCCTCAGCATTCTCTAGCTCCATCGTGCAAATTCATCTTTTCACTTTAGGTCGTTCACCCACGGTGTGTGTAGGCCCCCCAGCTCCTTCTTTACGGCACACATCGATCGATATGCCTCTCTAGCCAGGTGTGCCTAGCACAAACACAAGCTTCCCCTCTTCTCTTGTCATCGTCCATGCCTCACTCCCACCACTCTTTTCATCGTTCTCGTACTCGCACACTCCTCCCCCCTCGATATATTATGCCTCTCGTACCACCTCCTACATGCATCCCTCTCTCTCTCTATCCTTCTCCTCGTGCCTCATTTGCTTCTAACACACACATGCATGTATACCGATCGATCTCCCAACATATACCTAGATCGACTTTAACTGTTGGGGAACGTAGTAATTTCAAAAAAAATTCCTACGCACACGCAAGATCAGGGTGATGCATAGCAACGAGAGGGGAGAGTGTTGTCCACGTACCCTCGTAGACCGACAGCGGAAGCATTATCACAACGCGGTTGATGTAGTCGTACGTCTTCACGATCCGACCGATCAAGTACCGAACGCACGGCACCTCCGAAGTTCTACACACGTTCAGCTCGATGACGTCCCTCGAACTCCGATCCAGCCGAGTGTTGAGGGAGAGTTTCGTCAGCACGATGGCGTGGTGACGATGATGATGTTCCACCGACGCAGGGCTTCGCCTAAGCTCCGCGACGGTATTATCGAGGTGTAATCTGGTGGAGGGGGCCACCGCACACGGCTAAAATATCGTATATCAAGTGTGTATAGAGGTGCCCCCCTGCCCCCGTATATAAAGGAGCAAGGGGGAGGCCGGCTGCCTATGGGCGCGCCAAGGAGAGGGGGGGAGTCCTCCTCCTAGTAGGAGTAGGACTCCCCTTTCCTAGTCCTACTAGGAAAAGAAGGGGGAAAGGAAAGAGAGGGAGAGGGAGAGGGAAAGGGGGCTGCGCCCCCCTCTCCTAGTCCAACTAGGACTCCTCCTGGGAGGGGGCGCACCACCTCCTGGCTGCTGCCCTCTCTCTCCCCTCAAGGCCCACTAAGGCCCAATACTTCCCCGGGGGGTTCCGGTAACCCTCCGGCACTCCGGTTTAATCCGAAACTTCTCCGGAACACTTCCGGTGTCCGAATATAGTCGTCCAATATATCAATCTTTACGTCTCGACCATTTCGAGACTCCTCGTCATGTCCGTGATCACATCCGGGACTCCGAACAACCTTCGGTACATCAAAACATATAAACTCATAATAAAACTGTCATCGTAACTTTAAGCGTGCGGACCCTTTGGGTTCGAGAACTATGTAGACATGACCGAGACACCTCTCCGGTCAATAACCAATAGCGGGACCTGGATGCCCATATTGGCTCCCACATATTCTACGAAGATCTTTATCGGTCAGACCGCATAACAACATACGTTGTTCCCTTTGTCATCGGTATGTTACTTGCCCGAGATTCGATCGTCGGTATCTCGATACCTAGTTCAATCTCGTTACCGGCAAGTCTCTTTACTCGTTCCGTAATACATCATCCCGCAACTAACTCATTAGTCACAATGCTTGCAAGGCTTATAGTGATGTGCATTACCGAGTGGGCCCAGAGATACCTCTCCGACAATCGGAGTGACAAATCCTAATCTCGAAATACGCCAACCCAACAAGTACCTTTGGAGACACCTGTAGAGCACCTTTATAATCACCCAGTTACGTTGTGACGTTTGGTAGCACACAAAGTGTTCCTCCGGTAAACGGGAGTTGCATAATCTCATAGTCATAGGAACATGTATAAGTCATGAAGAAAGCAATAGCAACATACTAAACGATCGGGTGCTAAGCTAACGTAATGGGTCATGTCAATCACATCATTCTCCTAATGAGGTGATCCCGTTAATCAAATGACAACTCATGTCTATGGCTAGGAAACATAACCATCTTTGATTAACGAGCTAGTCAAGCAGAGGCATACTAGTGACACTCTGTTTGTCTATGTATTCACACATGTATTATGTTTCCGGTTAATACAATTCTAGCATGAATAATAAACATTTATCATGATATAAGGAAATATATATAATACTTTATTATTGCCTCTAGGGCATATTTCCTTCAGTCTCCCACTTGCACTAGAGTCAATAATCTAGATTACATAGTAATGATTCTTACACCCATGGAGTCTTGGTGCTGATCATGTTTTGCTCGTGGAAGAGGCTTAGTCAACGGATCTGCTACATTCAGATCCGTATGTATCTTGCAAATTTCTATGTCTCCCACCTGGACTAAATCCCGGATGGAATTGAAGCGTCTTCTGATGTGCTTGGTTCTCTTGTGAAATCTGGATTCCTTTGCTAAGGCAATTGCACCAGTATTATCACAAAAGATTTTCATTGGTCCCGATGTACTAGGTATGACACCTAGATCGGATATGAACTCCTTCATCCAGACTCCTTCATTCGCTGCTTCCGAAGCAGCTATGTATTCCGCTTCACACGTAGATCCCGCCACGACACTTTGCTTGGAACTGCACCAACTGACAGCTCCACCGTTCAATGTAAATACGTATCCGGTTTGCGATTTCGAATCGTCCGGATCAGTGTCAAAGCTTGCATCAACGTAACCCCTTACGATGAGCTCTTTGTCACCTCCATATACGAGAAACATATCCTTAGTCCTTTTCAGGTATTTCAGGATGTTCTTGACCGCTGTCCAGTGATCCACTCCTGGATTACTTTGGTACCTCCCTGCTAAACTTATAGCTAGGGACACATCAGGTCTGGTACACAGCATTGCATACATGATAGAGCCTATGGCTGAAGCATAGGGAACATCTTTCATTTTCTCTCTATCTTCTGCAGTGGTCGGGCATTGAGTCTTACTCAATCTCACACCTTGTAGTACAGGCAAGAACCCTTTCTTTGCTTGATCCATTTTGAACTTCTTCAAAACTTTGTCAAGGTATGTGCTTTGTGAAAGTCCAATTAAGCGTCTTGATCTATCTCTATAGATCTTAATGCCTAATATATATGCAGCTTCACCGAGGTCTTTCATTGAAAAACTCTTATTCAAGTATCCCTTTATGCTATCCAGAAATTCTATATCATTTCCAATCAGTAATATGTCATCCACATATAATATCAGAAATGCTATCGAGCTCCCACTCACTTTCTTGTAAATACAGGCTTCTCCAAAAGTCTGTATAAAACCAAATGCTTTGATCACACTATCAAAGCGTTTATTCCAACTCCGAGAGGCTTGCACCAGTCCATAAATGGATCGCTGGAGCTTGCACACTTTGTTAGCTCCCTTTGGATCGACAAAACCTTCCGGTTGCATCATATACAACTCTTCTTCCAGAAATCCATTCAGGAACGCAGTTTTGACATCCATTTGCCAAATTTCATAATCATAAAATGCGGCAATTGCTAACATGATTCGGACAGACTTAAGCATCGCTACGGGTGAGAAGGTCTCATCGTAGTCAATTCCTTGAACTTGTCGAAAACCTTTCGCAACAAGTCGAGCTTTATAGACAGTAACATTACCATCAGCGTCAGTCTTCTTCTTGAAGATCCATTTATTTTCAATGGCTTGCCGACCATCGGGCAAGTCAACCAAAGTCCATACTTTGTTCTCATACATGGATCCCATCTCGGATTTCATGGCTTCAAGCCATTTTGCGGAATCTGGGCTCACCATCGCTTCTTCATAGTTCGTAGGTTCGCCATGGTCTAGTAACATGACCTCCAGAACAGGATTACCGTACCACTCTGGTGCGGATCTTGATCTAGTTGACCTACGAAGTTCAGTAATAACTTGATCTGAAGTTTCATGATCATTATCATTAACTTCCTCACTACTTGGTGTAGGTGTCGCAGAAACTGATCTCTGCAATGATCTACTTTCCAATAAGGGAGCAGGTACAGTTACCTCATCAAGTTCTACTTTCCTCCCACTCACATCTTTCGAGAGAAACTCCTTCTCTAGAAAGGATCCATTTCTAGCAACAAATATCTTGCCTTCGGATCTGTGATAGAAGGTGTACCCAACGGTCTCCTTTGGGTATCCTATGAAGACACATTTCTCCGATTTAGGCTCGAGCTTATCAGGTTGAAGTTTCTTCACATAAGCATCGCAACCCCAGATTTTAAGATACGACAACTTTGGTTGCTTGCCAAACCATAGTTCAAAAGGCGTCGTCTCAACGGATTTCGATGGTGTCCTATTTAGAGTGAATGCAGCTGTCTCTAAAGCATAACCCCAAAATGATAGCGGTAAATCAGTAAGAGACATCATAGTTCGCACCATATCTAATAAAGTACGATTACGACGTTCAGACACACCATTACGCTGTGGTGTTCCGGGTGGCGTGAGTTGCGAAACTATTCTGCATTGTTTCAAATGTAGACCAAACTCGTAACTCAAATATTCCCCTCCACGATCAGATCGTAGGAATTTTATTTTCTTGTTACGATGATTTTCAACTTCACTCTGAAATTCTTTGAACTTTTCAAATGTTTCAGACTTATGTTTCATTAAGTAGATATACCCATATCTGCTCAAATCATCTGTGAAGGTGAGAAAATAACGATATCCGCCACGAGCTTCAATATTCATCGGGCCACATACATCTGTATGTATGATTTCCAACAAATCTGTTGCTCTCTCCATAGTTCCGGAGAACGGTGTTTTGGTCATCTTGCCCATAAGGCACGGTTCGCAAGTACCAAGTGATTCAAAATCAAGTGATTCCAAAATTCCATCAGTATGGAGTTTCTTCATGCGCTTTACACCGATATGACCCAAACGGCAGTGCCACAAATAAGTTGCACTGTCATTATTAACTCTGCATCTTTTGGCTTCAACATTATGAATATGTGTATCACTACTATCGAGATTCATTAAAAATAGACCACTCTTCAAGGGTGCATGACCATAAAAGATATTATTCATATAAATAGAACAACCATTATTCTCTGATTTAAATGAATAACCGTCTCGCATTAAACAAGATCCAGATATAATGTTCATGCTCAACGCTGGCACCAAATAACAATTATTTAGGTCTAAAACTAATCCCGAAGGTAGATGTAGAGGTAGCGTGCCGACGGCGATCACATCGACTTTGGAACCATTTCCCACGCGCATCGTCACCTCGTCCTTAGCCAAACTTCGCTTAATCCGTAGCCCCTGTTTCGAGTTGCAAATATTAGCAACAGAACCAGTATCAAATACCCAGGTGCTACTGCGAGTATTAGTAAGGTACACATCAATAACATGTATATCACATATACCTTTGTTAACCTTGCCATCCTTCTTATCCGCCAAATACTTGGGGCAGTTCCGCTTCCAGTGGCCAGTCTGCTTACAGTAGAAGCACTCAGTTTCAGGCTTAGGTCCAGACTTGGATTTCTTCTCCTGAACAGCAACTTGCTTGCTATTCTTCTTGAAGTTCCCTTTCTTCTTCCCTTTGCCCTTTTTCTTGAAACTAGTGGTTTTACTGACCATCAACACTTGATGCTCCTTTTTGATTTCTACCTCCGCTGCCTTTAGCATTGCGAAGAGCTCGGGAATCGTCTTATCCATCCCTTGCATGTTATAGTTCATCACGAAGCTCTTGTAGCTTGGTGGCAGTGATTGAAGAATTCTGTCAATGACGCAATCATCCGGAAGTTGAACTCCCAGTTGAATTAAGTGATTATTATACCCAGACATTCTGAGTATATGCTCACTGACAGAACTATTCTCTTCCATCTTGCAGCTATAGAACTTATTGGAGACTTCATATCTCTCAATCCGGGCATTTGCTTGAAATATTAACTTCAACTCCTGGAACATCTCATATGCTCCATGACGTTCAAAACGTCGTTGAAGTCCCGGTTCTAAGCCGTAAAGCATGGCACACTGAACTATTGAGTAGTCATCAGCTTTGCTTTGCCAGACGTTCATAACTTCTGGCGTAGCTCTTGCAGGAGGCCTGGCACCTAGCGGTGCTTCCAGGACGTAATTCTTCTGTGCAGCAATGAGGATAATCCTCAAGTTACGGACCCAGTCCGTGTAATTGCTACCATCATCTTTCAACTTAGCTTTCTCAAGGAACGCATTAAAATTCAACGGCACAACAGCACGGGCCATATATCTACAATTAACATAGACAAGCAAGATACTATCAGGTACTAAGTTCATGATAAATTTAAGTTCAATTAATCATATTACTTAAGAACTCCCACTTAGATAGACATCTCTCTAATCATCTAAGTGATTACGTGATCCAAAGCAACTAAACCATGTCCGATTAACACGTGAGATGGAGTAGTTTCAATGGTGAACATCACTATGTTGATCATATCTACTATATGATTCACGCTCGACCTTTCGGTCTCTGTGTTCCGAGGCCATATCTGTACATATGCTAGGCTCGTCAAGTTTAACCTGAGTATTCCGCGTGTGCAACTGTTTTGCACCCGTTGTATTTGAACGTAGAGCCTATCACACCCGATTAACACGTGGTGTCTCAGCACGAAGAACTTTTGCAACGGTGCATACTCAGGGAGAACACTTTTATCTTGAAATTTTAGTGAGAGATCATCTTATAATGCTACCGTCAATCAAAGCAAGATAAGATGCATAAAGGATTAACATCACATGCAATCAATATAAGTGATATGATATGGCCATCATCATCTTGTGCTTGTGATCTCCATCTCCGAAGCACCGTGCTTGTGATCTCCATCTCCGAAGCACCATCATGATCACCATCGTCACCGGCTCGACACCTTGATCTCCATCGTAGTATCGTTGTCGTCTCGCCAACTTATTGCTTTTACGACTATCGCTACCGCTTAGTGATAAAGTAAAACTATTACATGGCGATTGCATCTCATACAATAAAGCGACAACCATATGGCTCCTGCCAGTTGCCGATAACTCGGTTACAAAACATGATCATCTCATACAACACATTATATCACATCATGTCTTGACCATATCACATCACAACATGCCCTGCAAAAACAAGTTAGACGTCCTCTACTTTGTTGTTGCATATTTTACGTGGCTGCTACGGGCTTAGCAAGAACCGTTCTTACCTACGCATCAAAACCACAACGATAGTTTGTCAAGTTGGTGCTGTTTTAACCTTCGCAAGGACCGGGCGTAGCCACACTCGGTTCAACTAAAGTGAGAGAGACAGACACCCGCCAGTCACCTTTAAGCAACGAGTGCTCCGAACGGTGAAACCAGTCTCGCGTAAGCGTACGCGTAATGTCGGTCCGGGCCGCTTCATCTCACAATACCGCTGAACCAAAGTATGACATGCTGGTAAGCAGTATGACTTATATCGCCCACAACTCACTTGTGTTCTACTCGTGCATAGCATCAACGCATAAAACCAGGCTCGGATGCCACTGTTGGGGAACGTAGTAATTTCAAAAAAATTCCTACGCACACGCAAGATCATGGTGATGCATAGCAACGAGAGGGGAGAGTGTTGTCCACGTACCCTCGTAGACCGACAGCGGAAGCGTTATCACAACGCGGTTGATGTAGTCGTACGTCTTCACGATCCGACCGATCAAGTACCGAACGCACGGCACCTCCGAAGTTCTACACACGTTCAGCTCGATGACGTCCCTCGAACTCCGATCCAGCCGAGTGTTGAGGGAGAGTTTCGTCAGCACGACGGCGTGGTGACGATGATGATGTTCCACCGACGCAGGGCTTCGCCTAAGCTCCGCGACGGTATTATCGAGGTGTAATCTGGTGGAGGGGGGCACCGCACACGGCTAAAATATCGTATATCAAGTGTGTATAGAGGTGCCCCCCTGCCCCCGTATATAAAGGAGCAAGGGGGAGGCCGGCTGCCTATGGGCGCGCCAAGGAGAGGGGGGGAGTCCTCCTCCTAGTAGGAGTAGGACTCCCCTTTCCTAGTCCTACTAGGAAAAGAAGGGGGGAAGGAAAGAGAGGGAGAGGGAGAGGGAAAGGGGGCTGCGCCCCCCTCTCCTAGTCCAACTAGGACTCCTCCTGGGAGGGGGCGCACCACCTCCTGGCTGCTGCCCTCTCTCTCCCCTCAAGGCCCACTAAGGCCCAATACTTCCCCGGGGGGTTCCGGTAACCCTCCGGCACTCCGGTTTAATCCGAAACTTCTCCGGAACACTTCCGGTGTCCGAATATAGTCGTCCAATATATCAATCTTTACGTCTCGACCATTTCGAGACTCCTCGTCATGTCCGTGATCACATCCGGGACTCCGAACAACCTTCGGTACATCAAAACATATAAACTCATAATAAAACTGTCATCGTAACTTTAAGCGTGCGGACCCTTTGGGTTCGAGAACTATGTAGACATGACCGAGACACCTCTCCGGTCAATAACCAATAGCGGGACCTGGATGCCCATATTGGCTCCCACATATTCTACGAAGATCTTTATCGGTCAGACCGCATAACAACATACGTTGTTCCCTTTGTCATCGGTATGTTACTTGCCCGAGATTCGATCGTCGGTATCTCGATACCTAGTTCAATCTCGTTACCGGCAAGTCTCTTTACTCGTTCCGTAATACATCATCCCGCAACTAACTCATTAGTCACAATGCTTGCAAGGCTTATAGTGATGTGCATTACCGAGTGGGCCCAGAGATACCTCTCCGACAATCGGAGTGACAAATCCTAATCTCGAAATACGCCAACCCAACAAGTACCTTTGGAGACACCTGTAGAGCACCTTTATAATCACCCAGTTACGTTGTGACGTTTGGTAGCACACAAAGTGTTCCTCCGGTAAACGGGAGTTGCATAATCTCATAGTCATAGGAACATGTATAAGTCATGAAGAAAGCAATAGCAACATACTAAACGATCGGGTGCTAAGCTAACGTAATGGGTCATGTCAATCACGTCATTCTCCTAATGAGGTGATCCTGTTAATCAAATGACAACTCATGTCTATGGCTAGGAAACATAACCATCTTTGATTAACGAGCTAGTCAAGCAGAGGCATACTAGTGACACTCTGTTTGTCTATGTATTCACACATGTATTATGTTTCCGGTTAATACAATTCTAGCATGAATAATAAACATTTATCATGATATAAGGAAATATATAATACTTTATTATTGCCTCTAGGGCATATTTCCTTCATTAACTACCCCCTCCCCCATCGATCGACGTACCTCACAAGTTATGTCTCTCCTTTTTCTAACAAAGGGCAATTGATCTTCCTATGTAGTTATGTCTGCTTACCACAGCCACATCGTCCCCCCTCATCATTCGTGCATGCCTCCTGACCCATCTCTCACACGCACGTGCACAGACAACAAGCAGCCATCTCCTCTCTTATTGATATTGCGGGCGTGACCTGCGTTTGTCTAGCAAGCCTATCCCACCATTTGTTAGAAGCAACTCCACTACCACCCCCTCCAACACTCTAGCTCTGTGTCTCTCCCAACCTTATTCCTCTCCTGCACATATGCATGGATGCCGATCGATCTCCCTTAATACATGAGGCAGATCGATCTCCTTAATACATGAGGTAGGCCTCTCTCCTCCTCCACACATATACCAACCATTGTACCTCTATAGTTAATTGGGCCTCCCTCTTCCCCCACCACACACCGATAGTCGAGCGCTACAGCTAGGTATCCATGCCACAGAGACAAACTGCACGTGTCCCATCTCACGTTCCAGTAGTCCAGCCACTCTATATCTTTGACGTGTGCACACACAAATTCGATGGCACTCTTTATCGATCGCGCGCGCACACACACACACACATCATCCCTCTCTTCGATTCTATGGACACCTCAAGCCGATGATACCTCCACTCTCTTCTCGTGGATCGCCCCCTCTATATATATGTTATATCCAGGACTCTATTTCACACACATTGCATATGTTACATTTTTTGATTGACCCCCCCACCAAAAAAACTCTCAAGAACACACACACACTATATCTCTCTAGATTTGTATCTCTCTCACACAACCCCATGTAGGTGGTGTACATATACAAGAAGAGAATAGGTGCACCGTGCACGTACTCACGCTTCGTGCCCAGCCACACCCGCGCGGGTACACTGTGGAGCTCATTTCTTTACGAAATGGCAGCCCACGTGCTAATTTGAATGCCTGTAGCGGTTGTTTACCTAGGGAGGTCGTGTACCACGCGTGCACGAAACAAAGTTCGACTTGACGCGTTGCCGCGTTATTTTTAAATAAAGTTATAGCGCTCAATGGCACGTACACAGAATATAAAACGATTTTTATGGAGAAAAAGGTAGTCCGCTCACTATATACAATGGAGCCTGCCTGCCTGGTTTGTCGCTCTTCAGAGTATCTCACACAAGGCTGCGGTGGCCTCTCTCTCTCACCATTGGTCACTGATCCGGCCGCATCCCGTCCGCCGGGGGAAAGGGAGTGCGGTGGCCTCTCTCTCTCTCACCGTTGGTCACTGATCCAGCCGCATCCCGTCCGCCGGGGGAAAGCGAGGAAGTGCATCGTTTCTCCGTTTGACGGCGCCGAGGCAGCACGTCCCGATCTGCAGTACACGCCGTTCTCTCTGACCAAGCTCCGGCGCGGCAGGGCCTACGCCACCTGCTCGCAGATTCCGCCTGCCACCGCTCACCTAGTTACATCCCGACGACCTCCAGGTATCCCCTCCGGCCTTGCTCCACAGCCCGTCTTCCCACGTCGCTGCATGTGGATCTTCCATAGTTCTTTGCCCAAAACGTAGCTCGTCCGGCGTACTTTCCATATTGCATTCTCGTCCTCACACCGTATTAGACAAACACAACCATGTTGTTATCTTCCCTTAGGACAAGGAATATGCTTCTTTTTTGTCGACGCATGTGTCATCAAATGTTATTGGCCAGTAATTGTTTCCTTTCTACTCGTTGCTATTGCGACCTTTTGGTGAACTCCACAAATCACTTTTTTCTTAAGAGTGTTTTGTGCAGTTGTACTTAAATGTCACATGGGCAACGTCTCTACATTTCAGTGTGACTGCACAAAGGGAGATTGGTTTTGCTCGATCCTCCTCATCCAACTCCGAGCCTAATCTTCTCCAACTAGTTAGTCTTAAGAGAGACTGCAAAGGTGACCGGCTTCTATTTATGTGTTTATTGTTTCATCAGCAGTCCTCTATTATCGTAATCACACTTAATATCTTTGGAACAGGGACGCTCAGCTCTATTTTAGTGGAACTGCACAAAATGATCGGAATGTTGCATGCTCCAGACAGCTACTTTTTTCCCAACATGCCTTGTTGATTTAGACAAAGCTGGGGGGACGTTGCTGCCAATGAAAGCATGGATCAATTTTAATTTAACACCTTCTCACAACTCTGTCTTCAGTTGTGATGTAATTATTAGCTCTGATCTGCTAATAATTGACATGCATTAGCAAGGAAGTTAGTTTTTTATTGTTTCCGAAAGAGCATCGATGGCAAGACACGCGAAACAAAAGCTGAAAGCTCACACCATTGTACAATTTCATGTCGCTGGAAAATTATTTGTATAGTACGTCAATTATGTAAACAAATGATGGAAGCTTGATAGCATTGCCAGAAGCCTCTTCATCATCCGGGTCCATGTGCCATGCACAAAATTATACTCCTTCGTTCCTAAATATTTGTCTTTTTACAAATTTCAAACGGGCATATTTTAGAGTGTAGATTCACTCATTTTGCTTCGTATGTGTACTCCCTCCGTTCCTAAATATTCTATTCGTCTTTCTAGAGATTTCAACAAGTGACTACATACGGAGCAAAATGAGTGAATCTACACTCTAAAATATGTCTATATACATCCGTATGTGCCAGTCCATTTGAAATCTCTAAAAAGACAAATATTTGAGTAGTCACTCGTTGAAATCTCTAGAAAGACAAATACTCCGGAGTATATTTAAGAACCGAGGGGGTAGTGCACAACCGCATGGGAGACTCAGCCCGGTCGTTGCGCCGCATTAATAGTGAGTAATGAGCAGTCAAATCATAAGCCCCACCTTTCCCACTGTAAGTTGCTCTGAAGAAGCAACCATCAATACGCTCTTCTTTGAATCCGCTCATACTACTCCATCCGTCACTGTTTATACAGCGCGCTTCAGAAAAAAGAAAAAAATCTGTGGGACCAAGGCGACTAGCGATCGGCCTGAAAAATAGCATTGGTAGTTATAGCACGGCGTCTATTACTAGAGGGAATAATGCGTACACACATGCATGCAGTGCTTCCACCCCGGGTACACACATGCATGCACTTACTCCACTCCGTAGTAGTACAGTACATGGAGAGAAAATTGTGGACTTGATTGCGGTTACCACGCCCTAATTAATTGAGCATTAAACCAAGCGCGCCTAAAGTCTCTTTGGTGGTGGAAATGCACTGAGAGAAATGCATCATAATGAAACGCGCCCTGTAAACTGTGACGGAGGGAGTAGTATGAAGGTGCAAAACCAAGTACGCGTATGGCCAGTCGGTCAACGCACCTCCTCTTGGCATATCACTGACATGTGGGACAGGAGTGTGAGCAAACCGATCTCAATTGACGGCAAAGAGCCAACCCGCCGTTCCTTGAGAGAGACGAGGAGCGAGAACACACAGACGGGCTCGCACGGAGGCCAAGATATATTCGAGCATGGTTGGTTGATCGATATCATTCATTACATGTTGGGCTGCCTTTTCCGCCCTTCTCCGGAATAAACGTGTACTTTATCAGAGATAAAAAAATAAGAGTACAGACGCTCCACCATGCGGTTCTAGTAGTAGTACTACTCGTACTACTGCGCTTGGCTCTTCGCCTCTTCGTGAAGTCGAACAATGATGGTACTCCGCATGTTGGGTACTACAGTGTATGCCTCTGACAATCTGACACCGAATGGACTGATGCATGTCCACCGAGGGTAGGTTGCATTAGTCAAAAGGCGTAAGCGAGCTTCACCTTGTCCTGCAAGCTTCTCCTCGTTCCGCGAGTTGACGGGACACACCAAAAAGTAGTGCTAGTCCATACTCCCTCCTTTCCGGTTAATATGGCTTAATCTTTTTTGCGGGTAAATGAGAGAGCTTTATTCATATATAAGCATTCTTAGGACGATCAGCCAAGACACTGGTCACTAGGAAGTGAGGTACCCCGCAAAAAAAGAAGTAGGAAGCGAGGTGTTTCATCAAGCCAGCTCTCGGCCACATTCAAAGTGCAGCAAGCACGGTTCGCACGAAGATGCGCCGCACGGTTCGCCCGAAGATGCGCCGCAAGGTTTGCTGACCTGTTTACTTTGCGCTTGGCTGTTCGCCTATTCGGGAAGTCGAACAATAATAGCACTAGTAGTATAGTGTATGCTTCTTGGCAATTTGACACCGAATTAACTGTTGCACGTCCACCGCCTGAGCGAGGGAGAGCTTGCATTAGTCAAAAGTTTCTCCTTGTCCTGCGAGCCACCGCGTGCAAGCTTCTCCCGTCCTGCAACCTTCTCCTCGTTCGGCAAGTTGACGGGACACAGCAAAGTAATGCTAGTCCATACTGCCTCCTCTCCGGTTAATATTGTCTTAATTTCAAACGAGATAAATACACTGTCTGTCACTGTATATTTGTAAAAATACGGTCAGTGGACTTCATAATACGCTCATTGCGCTCAATATATATATTTTCCGGTGTTTATACGGTCACTAGCTCACCCTGACTGAGTATGTGTGTGCATGCACGTGTAGGTTGAGCACTTGAGCGTGACCGTGTGTGTTCCGTCGTGTGCTCGGACATGCATGCATTAGGGCGTCGCGCGCGTTTTTGCGTCCATGTGTACGTGTGACTGTTGCATACACGTAGGGGGAGTACGTGTAGGGGCCACTAAGGAGCAGTCAAATCACACAGTAAGTTAGTCGGAAGAAGCAACCATCATTTCACTCTTGAATGACACGTACGCAATATAAAATGGTTGATATGGAGAGAAAAAGAAAACCACTATATATACACTAGCAGGAGCCTAAGCTACAAGCCTGCTTGCTTAGGTTGCTCTCTTCACAAGCATAGAACGACGGGCCTGATCCCGCAGCTGGGGGAAGGGAACAATGTTCTGCGTAGACGCGGTCGACATCGGCGAGGGAGAAAACCCACAGTCGGTGCGTCCCAATCGGGGGTCACCGCGGTATGGGCCGATGCCGCGTCCCAACCGCCCTTCTAGCTACAGCCCGACGTCCCAGGTAGTCCATCTTCCTTTTGGAGCCGGCTTGCTCCACTGCCGTAGCTCCATCTCCATGTCGATCTTTCTCTACTTCTACCGGCTTCTACTTGTGATGAGTTTATGTCTCATGAACTAGTGCCAGTACTATTATTCTAATCACACTTCTTCAATATCTTTGCCATCAGGGATGCTCAGGTCGATTTTAGTGGAACTGCACAAAAGCATCGTATGATCTGAGGGTGCCAGCCGTCTTTCCTTCGACAGGTTCTACCTGGCCAGGAAATTAAATCATGTTTAGGGTTTAGGGTTTAAGTCGTAGTGACCCCATCAGTAGTTTTTCTTTCGTACACGCTCTCACAACTTTTTTCTTTAGTTGTGAAGTAAATATTGGCTATGATCTGTGAATCATTGAGATGCATCTGCATGCGTGTTAGTTTTCCTTTGTATTTGATGGAATGTTGTAACGGGCAACCTTGGAATAGGAATGAAAATGGAGTGGAAAGTTTCCATTTTTTCGGAGAAAAAATGGAAACGGAGAGAAACCAACGTTTCGTTTCGTTGGATCGCGCCATCGAGCAAAACCAACGTTTAAATCACGTCTGTCGTGTTCGTGTCTCACCCTCCTCCACGGCTCGACCCCACACGGTCGCTCGGCATGCCACTCACCGCAAACCGAGTATACGATAACTTTCCCGCCTGCTTGTCGATGGATCGCGCCATGGAGTACTAGCACTACTGGAAGAGATTGACGAGTTGGGGAGGACATCTAGCTGTAGCACGGACTCCCAAGAACTTTTTACATGCATGTTGTAGCCGGCTATTGCGACCTTTGAACGTGGAGCAGCCGCGTGCTCCCGGAAGCGGCGCGGGCGACGCTCTCTCGGCCGGCGCGCCGCTTCAATGCCGGCGCCAGTGAGAGGTCGCGTCCGCTCTGGCCGGGCATGAATGCGGCACTGACCGTTTCGGGCGGGAAGCACGCGCGGGTGATGAAGAGGGTTCGGGTTGGTCAGGACCGGCCGTGGCAGCGGTCCGGACGTGCGCAAACAAGAGATGTTGTACGTTAATATTGCTGCGTATATAATTAACAACGTAAATAATGTGCCAGTTGGACAAATATGATTGGAGATGGAGATGGAAATGGAATTTTACGTAAACACGGATATGCATGTCTATGTCTATGTGTGTGTGCGCGACGACTCTCGCGACCTGGAAGCGGGGGCGTGTTTTTGATCGAGTTTTCTTTCTTGGTACGTTAGAAAAATTGTCCGCCAGTTTTCGTTTCTTTTTTCCGGGAACGCGCGTATTCTATTTAAAACCACTGCTATGGAGAGATTTTTTTACTCCATTATAGCCTCTTGTTTGATAGAGTTTCTCGCGTCTCGCTCTCTCACCCTCTCCATATCAAAACAAGATGACAGTGTCCACTCTATCTCTCTCCTCACCGGTGGTCACAGATCCGGCCGAATCCCGTCCGCTGCGGGAGGTGAGGAGGTGCAGCGTTGACGTTGTCGCCGTCGGCGACGGAGGAAGCCGATGCGCACCGTCCTCTCGGAGCCGGCGCTGGCGCGGACGAAGATCCTCCGCGCCCTTGTTCGCTGCCGTCGTGTGGGCAGATCCCGCCCGCCCGCCTAAACGACATCTCGCCCACCTGAGGTATAACTTCTTGTACTGGTCCAGCTCCCCAGGTCGCTGCGTGCGGGTTTTCTTCTATGCGACTACTCCCCAGCTCCCCATGCATAGTAGCTAGGGTTCGTCGGCTGGTCCAACATCACCTACTAGTACTATTATAGAGGAAATGCCACTCGAAAAGTTGTCCTGATTTATGCCTCGGTGGAGGTATACATGTTGTTTCGACAAAAAGTACATGGTGGTTGTGCGGTCATTGTCCATATGGTGGTAGTACTATCACTGGTTAAATGAAGAAATGCTTTTTTTCTCGGGTATCCTGGTTTAGTTCCCATCAAGATAATTATGATGCTTCTGTTTGTTGGTGTACTTTTCATTAATTCTTATTGACAATTGAGATGTCGTTGCTAACCCTTTTTTATATTTTTGGAAACAGCGATGCGTGTCTCCATACCCGGGCATGTCTTCCTCAATTTTAGTGGAACTGCACAAAATTGGATGGCCATTGTTGTTCCGCCTCACTGTCCTCTGCCACGTGGTTCTTCCTTCCTCGAGCTTGATTACTGAGAAGAAACAGACCACAGTGAGGATTTGTCGAACTTCATAGGTGCCTCACCCAAACTTGATGCCAAATGGATGATGCATCACCACGATGACCTATCGATGCTCATGGTTGCGCCTCATGGTTGCGTCGGCTGGTGAAGCTGATCGATTTTCAATGAAAAACAACCTGTCTTCCATCAGTGCTCTTTGCTTGTTACGCACAAAGATGATATCCTTCGTCAGTTCACCTTGGTTGCGTTGGAGACGCAGTCGTCTTTCACGTTGGTGCAATTTTATCACACAATTGGCTATGAACCAAATGTTTCCTCGAAGAAGGATCGACGTTGGTACTAAGAGCATAAGTTTTGTATTGATTTCTAAGCCTTCTCACAACTTTGTCTCCAGCTCCCCTGTAATTTTATTTGTCCAGCTATTAACTTTGATTTAAAAAATGGTGTGGACTAAAAACCCGGATGGACGTAGTAGCCCTCCATTTTTATTTACTCCGCATATTAGATTTGACTGAAGTCAAACTTTGTAATACTCTCAAACCTTTCCGATAATTGAAATTAAAATTCTTTATTTGTACACACTCTCACACGTTTCCGATAATTTGGCGCATGTGTGGTTGTTCACTTAAGGGAGGGTAGTGTACCACACGTGAAGGACAGGAAGTGCGACCAGGACGCGTGGGCGTGGATCGTTAGTTCATCGGAAGTAGTACTAGTTTTCTTCACTGTACATTAAATAAAGAGTTTCGTTTCGTACTTACACAATTTAAAACGATTGTTATGGAGAGAATAAGAAAACCACTCCACTATATATTAGTCGTATACACGAGAGTACTATATGGACGCAGCTTCATTGACTTAGTGCACCTGCCTTTGGATTTATGACAGGTGGGCCCAAAATGTGGCTGGCTCACCTGTCATACAGCCAAAAGCAGGTGCAGTGAAGGCACCGGAGCTCAGTCCGTACTACAGTAGTATATATATAAGCGGGAGCCTCAGCGCTTGTTCGCTAGGGTTTGCACTCTCCACACGCTCGCCGCACTACATATATGTTACACGCTGGAGGCTCAGCGTTCATTTGCTAGGGTTTGCTATATTCACAGTCTCTCACCCTCTCTTCACCAGATCTAAACAAGACTGCGTTGGCCTCTTGTCTCTCTCTCCCCCCTCACAGCTGGTGAAGGAGGCGTCCGTATCCCGTCGCACCGGGAAGGGGAGGAGGTGCAGCGTTCACTCTATCGCCTTCGGCGAGGGAGGCAATCCACTGCCGGCTGCGCTATTCTCTTTCACCCAGCGCCTGTGCGGGAGGGCCACCGACCCCTTCTTCCTCGCTGCCGTACGTAGTGTGGGCAGATCCGGCCTCCCGCCGCACGCCTTGCCACATCCCGACGACCCTAAGGTATAAGTTTCTTTGAAACCATCGTTGCTCTAGCTGCATGTGGATCTTTTTTGATCTGTAGTCGAATCTAGGTCTTGGTTCAAAGAGGAAAGAAGGGTGCGGTGGGCTGGAGCAAGAATCTAGGACGTGGTTCAATGAGGAAAGGAGGGGCGGAAAGTAGTATAGACTGGCTATCCAGCCGCTTTGTAGGTCGAAAAGGGAAAAGGGGGTAACCCAGTACACACATCTGTAAGGAACTGATCTCTTTGTTGAAAAGGGAAAGAAACTAGGGGGTCGGGTAGTTTGTGCAGGACTAGATTTGCTGCCCTCACATAGGAAGAAGGTTCAAAGAGAACAAATATGGGACCAGCGCAAATATGCTGCTTGGCTACATACTCTGCATCACCCATTTAACGTGTGGACGCACATGGTGCTGGCATGTCCCATACAGCTATTTTGCTGTTGTTAATCTAAGAATGCCGCCGGAAAATTGAAGCAATGCCACTATTAAAAGTAAATTACATTTTTTAATGAATGTTGTTTCAAGAGAATGTCTCTATTAATATGAATCAATGCAACCGTTTTAGAAATGCTACTGTCCTACTTTGTTTTCCATCCAAGATAAGTTAGATGCTTCTTTCTATCACCGTTTGTTTCATCCTCCTTTATCGGCAAGTAATTGTTTCCTTTTTGCCTCTGTTAAAACAGGGCTATCGATTCAACTTGTTGCTATTGCGACATTTTGCTTCGCTACTCGGAACACTTATGTTTTAAGACTGTTTTGTGCAGTTCAACTTGAATGTCACACCGGTGACTTTCCATAATTTTGGTGGAACTGCACAAAAGGAGATCGAGATTCGTATTTTACCTTTGTCGGTCTCATGAAGGTCAGTACAGGCCTTCATCCACATGATTGTGCAGTGTGCTTTGAGATGTTGTGCTACTTGTATTGGTACTGTTTTAAATAAATGTTGAATTGAAGCTATTGTATTGCTGTCTTTTCCCACTAAGTAGTGAACAAAAATGGGACCAACCCAGACATGATGCTTGTTGCTTTGTTACAACAAACTCTACATCACCCCCTTTATAAGTAGATGGAAGCACATATTGTTGTTGCGCCCACTCTCCCCTGGAACTGTTTATGCTTTTCGTTAATCTAATGCCGCTGGTAAAATTAAGAATGTCACTCTCAGAATTAATTAACTACTGAATCTTAGTTCAAAACTGCAACACTTGTTAGGAATGGTACAATCCTGCTTTGTAGTTCTTTCTACATGTTTAACCAAGGTATTGTTAAGATAATGTCTCTGTTAAAATGAATCAGTTGCATTGTTTTAGGAATGGTACTTTTCTGCTTTGTCGTTCTTTATACATGTTGAAACAAGGCATTGTTAAGATAATGTCTCAGTCAATATGAATGAATCACACTGATGGAGAATTGCTACTCTCCTGCTTTGTTTCCCATTAAGATAAAGTAGATCAGTAGATGCTTTTCTTCTGGGAGTACAAGTCATCAACTGTTATTTCTCAGTAATTGTTTCCCTTATACCTATTGTTGCTTACAGGGATATCAAAATTAAAGCTCGGTTTTATCCCGACTTCGATTTTAGTTGGACTGCACAAAAGGAGCCAATGTGCCCAAGGCAAACTGCTGCATTACTGGGTCCATTTGGTCGTTCCACTTTGCAGAAAGAAGCATTCACTATTTGCGCTACATTACAGAAGGAATGACCGAGAAGTTTTACAGAGTATTATTAGACACCGGTGACATGACTAGTCTGCAGAGACCATTGGCAATTTAACAACACGTGGAGTGCCCTAGGCAAAAAGTGCCCAAACAAGTACAAGAAGCTACGACAGGACTCCACGATCATAGGCATTACATATTTTGAATGGGAAAAGCTTGTCAAAGTTTAATCATTGATGTTAGCAAGAAGACGTTAGTTTAATATATTGGAATTGGAAAACCTTGTCAAAATTTGCTCATTGATGTTAGCCAGAAGACATGCATTTGATATTTTTGAGTGGGACGCCCTTGCTGTGAGCAGCGTCGAGTGTTTTTTCCTATTCCTGTGTTCAGTTTAGAAGTAAATAGTTACTCTACTGAGATATTCTTGTGTTAAGAGTTTGTTCTGAATATTGTCTATGTAATGCCAGGCCTTGTGTTTGATTGCAAAGTTGAGCTTGGAATGTTGTGGCATGCGGCATCACGAGCTATTCTCCGTGCCTCCTGAGAATAATGCTTCGTATTGTTTTGCATGTCGATCTAATGCCAGTGATTTGCTTGTTAAGAAGATCATCCTCTTCTGTTGTTTCCGTGCTTAAGAAGTTCATCGTCTGATGTTTCATTCATAGCCTATACGACAAGTCGGGTAGGTCAGACGTGAAACCATATGATCTTCTGACGAACTCATGATATTAGGCCGTGATTGGATCGTCGTTTTCCAACCAAAACCGCTTGTAAAACTGACGCTTGTAAATTAAAGCAGATGGTCTCGGGCGAAGGCGCTTGGTTGGTCGATTTCGACTAGTAAAATATCGGAAGTACTTCACACACGATAAAAATGCTGAACGACACTCGGACGATTGCTAATCCAGCCGTTAGCTGCTGTTTCAGCCTTGCCCATGGATGGCATGATACGCACGTCGTGCATGTATCGTCTGGTAATGTCGTCCATATAGCAGTGCTCGTAAAATATACACTGGTCTCTCAAATTACACGCGTAACCCGCCGGTTTTACTTACAGACCTCGGGCCTTCGGTTTCATTACACCTGTATTTTATGCGTTGTTTCCGATGACGAGTAAATTACACTTGTATGTTAATACATGTTTGAAATAAACCAGAGCTCCCAAGCGCGGCCTTACCGTTTCATGCCGTCTAAGTTTCTCGAAGGTGCTCATAGGTGTCCGATGATCCTGGTTTCCTGAATGAGCAGCAGGCGCTATATCAGACCATCCGTAGGGCCCGCGCGGCCCTCTCCATTGTCCTTCGAGTTGTTGCGCTCGCCGTGGCGCCGAGCATTGTTAACATCGTCAACGAACATGAGGATTCAGGAGATGACTTTATTTTGGCTGGATGACACTAGGGACCCACTAGGGCCATAGCCGTACGTTTTGCTTTCTCCTGGTTTCCTGACATCACGGTCCCACACCATTGTCAACCTATGTAGTCAATATAAACGAGAGAATTGCACAAGGTGCGGCTGATAGCTGGGACCAAGCAGCTCGAGCAGTATTTGTGTTTTTGAGGCGTGAGCACTGCACAGTTTTTCTTGGCGATGATTTCATTGTTGTTCAGAGGAGAGCAGGGTATTAACTGGGCGGGTTGTGGCCCGTCTAGCCCAGGCCAGATATCCAGCCCAGATACTAATTTTTTTCAAGATGAAAATGGCTAGCCCAGCTATACGTCTTTTTGAGGAATACCCAGGCAAGGTCAACTTGTTATTCTCCGCCCCGCTGGGCTGCAAATCTTTCCTAAGAGGGATGCATTAGGCTTAACAGGAAAATGGGCTTTAAAAAATAATAAATGGGATGTAATTATAAAAATTGGGCAGTAACTATAAAAAATGCACCAAACACGAAATTAGTTTATAAAATATTATTTATGGATTTTGAAAATCTTAAATTTTCATTGTTGCGCGCGCAATGTTTCGTTGGATTTTTACGTAATACAAATTTATATTTAATCTGACTAGAAATTTCGGGATAAAAATATTTCGGATCCCATCAAAATGTGGGAAATTTTATTGAATTCTGTCTTCAACGGTTGGTTGAAATTATTAATCGTTGTCCTAGCTAGAAAATGGGATGTACTTTTAACAAACTGTAAATGGGCTGTTGGAAATTCCATTAGAATTCAAAAATGGGTTGTACATTCTTACAAAACGCAAATGGGCTATAAGTTCTCTGCCAGACACTTGTGGGACTACTAAGTGACGCGTCCCCTAAAAAAATAAGTTGACGCGTATGCAAGGCTTTGTCAACTTATTATAGTCAACACACGGTTCTAGCAGCAGTGGCCGTTGGATGTCTATCCAATGGATGTCGTGCTTCTTCTTGAATCTCGGATATTCTTAGCTTCGGCCGCCCAAAAAATGGTTCCTCCACCTGACATCTGGGGCGCACTTATTCGGAGGCTGACCTGTGGGCCTACTAAGTTGGAGCGTACCAAGGGCTTTGTCAACTTAGTCAATATAAACGATTCTTGATTCAGTGACCGTACGATGTCCATCCAACGGCCGTAGTGCTTCTTCAACCTCTGGTCTTCTTGGTCCAGCCGCCCAAAGCAGTGCCGGTGGTGCCGCCTACTCATGCCTCCCGTGGCCGGCTGTGCTGCCACGGAGGCCTTACCGCCCCCATACTACTCCCACCGCTGGCCAGGCCAACCCTCCACTCACCCACACCCCCTGTTATTCTGCGGCAACGGCAGCCTCGCACCGCAGCCGAACCAGTGAACCCTCGTACTCCTCTCCGCGCGGGCTTCCACTGGTGCATCTTCCCCGGCTCCGCGCCGTCCCCTTCCTAGGCCTCGCCGTTGTCCACCGCCCTGGTGCTCTCGGCGCGGCGTGGTCAACGTGGTCAATGACCGACTTCCATCGGAAGAGTACTGTACGTGGAGAGACTGACAGCTGGGTCCACGGCGGCCGCAAGGAAGTGCCTCCTTATTACGCGCAAAATAATTATTCCTCCAGCAGACAGCGTGGACCCACCGGAAGGGCCACCAGTATTTTGCAAAAAAAATCATTTCCCCCTGACTGCTGGGACCCACCAGACGGGCCACCGTATTTCGTGAAAAAAATGTTCCCCCCGCTATCAGCTCGGACCCACCGGAAGTGCCTCCTTATTACGCGCAAAAAAATGAATACTCCCCCGGCTAGCTGGGACCTACCTTGGTGGGAGGCTGACTTGTGGGCCTACTAAGTTGACGGGGACGAAGGGCTTTGTCAACTTAGTCAATATGAACGATTCTAGCTCTAGTGACCGTACAATGTCCATCCAACGGCAGTAGTGCTTCTTCAACCTCTGGTCTTCTTGCTCCAGCCGCCCAAAGCAGCGCCGGTTGTGCCGCATGCTCCTTCCTCCCGTGGCCGGTTGTGCTGCCGCAGAGGCCTCACCACCCCCTACTATTCCCACCGCTGGCCAGGCCCTGCGGTGACGGCAGCCTCACACCGCAGCCGAACCAGTGAACCCTCGTACTCCTCTCCGCGCGGGTTTCCACTGCCGCGTCTTCCCCGGCTCCGCGTCATCCCCTTCCTAGGCCTCGCCGTCGTCCACCGCCGTGGTGCTCTCCACGCGGCGTGGTCAACGTGGTCAAGGAACGAGTTCCATCGGAAGAGTACTGTACGTGGAGAGGCTGACAGCTGGGTCCATGGCCACAGCCCAGTTTTTTGTGATTTGCCAAGTAAGTCGCTTTTTTCAGGCCTGTTGGGCTGCAAATCCTTCAAGATGAGGAGAGCTTTCATTCGGCTGGCCGAGAAAATGGCCCATCAGTAATGAGAAATGGGCTGTACATTTATAAAACACATCAAACCGGCAATTAGTTTCAAATATCTTTTTTTCATTTCAAGATTTTAAATTACATTAATTTTTATGCGTGGAGAATTTGTTGGATTTTATATTGATATACATTTATTTTTAAAATCAGTTTGAATGTGAGTCGAAATTTCGGGATTAAACACAGTTCGGACCACACCGAAATATGCAAAATTTCGTATAATTTTTTAACCGTTGCCACAATATGGGTTGTAATGCTAACAAAAAGAATATGGGCTCCAAAAAAAACTTATGAATTAGCAAATGGGCTGTAAATTATTAGAAATAATGGCAGATGGGATGTATGCTGTTTTCCACAGATTTGAGGCTTTCCTAAAAAAAGGTTGACGCACAAGCACTGACTGTTGGATGTCCATCCAGCGGCCGTCGTGCTTCTTCAATCTCTGCTCTACCTGCTCCAGCCTCTCAAACAAGCGCCAGCGGGACTGCCTGCTCCCTCCTCCCCGCGGCCGGCTGTGCTGCCGCGCAGGCCTCACCGCCCCACCGTACTCCCATCGCTGGCCTAGCCATCCCTCTACTCACCCACACCTGCTGTTATTCTCCGGCGACGGCAGACGAACCAGTAAAACCTCGTACAGTCGTACTCCCCTCCGTGTGGGAAACAACTGCCGAGTCTTCCCTGCCTCCGTGTCGTCCCCTTCCTAGGCCTCGCCGTCGTCCACCGCCGTGGTGCTCTCGGCGCGGCGTGGTCAATGTGGTCAACGACCGACTTCCATCGGAAGAGTACTGTGCGTGGAGACGCTGACAGCTGGGTCCACAGCCGCAGCAAGGAAGTGCCTCCTTATTACGCGCAAAATAATTATTCCTCCACCTGACAGCGGGCACCCACCGGACGGGCCACCGTATTTTGCAAAAAAAACGTTTCCCCCCTGACTTCTGGGACCCACCAACTACACCTTCGCACGCAAGGAAGTGCGTCCGGGCAAAAAAACAAAATGATTCGCCCCCTGACTGCTGGGACCCACCAGCTACATCTTCGCACGCAAGGAAGTGCCTGATAGTCGGGACCCACCTGGTCGAAGCATACGTAGCGTTGTCATTCTGGTCGCGAACGTGTATGTACATATATACTGGTGGATGTAGAGGCGCACATGTGTCGTAGTAGAGGCGCGCACGTAGCATGTACACGTACGTACAGCGGCCAGGGTGCAAGAAAGAAAATACGGCCACGTATGTGTACATACGGGCGGGGTCTCGAACGCCTACTCACGCATACGTATGGCGAGGGCTCGTTGACATGGCTGGGTCGGAACGGAGAAACAGCGTCGTCGTCGTGTTCATGGGGAGGCAACGGAATGCGTTGTGTTCATGGGGAGGCAACGGAATGCGTTGTGTTCATCGGGAGGCAACGGAACGCATGGGAGCCAACCGGCTGGGTCGGAACGGAATGCGTGGTCGTGTTCATCGGGAGGGCTTGGACGGAACAGACGATGGAAATGAGGCATGGCGTACCGCACAACGAAAGAAACGGACCTCCTACGTTCGGAATGGGGTCCTGTTGATCGGGAGGGGTGTACCGCAAAACGGAGGAAACGGACCTCCTACGGTCGAAACGGGGGTCCTGTTGATCG